>NC_057795.1:294071285-294371285 GCF_018294505.1 Triticum aestivum | reverse complement strand
GATTCATTGGGTATGACTCCTAGGTCGGTGATGAACTCCTTCACCCAAATTGCTTCATGCGCTGCCTCCGAGGCTGCCATGTACTCCGCTTCACATGTAGATCCCGCCACGACGCTCTGCTTGCAGCTGCACCAGCTCACTGCTCCACCATTCAACATAAACACGTATCCGGTTTGTGACTTAGAGTCATCCAGATCTGTGTCAAAGCTAGCATCGACGTAACCCTTTACGACGAGCTCTTTGTCACCTCCATAAACGAGAAACATGTCCTTTGTCCTTTTCAGGTACTTCAGGATATTCTTGACCGCTGTCCAGTGTTCCTTGCCGGGATTACTTTGGTACCTTCCTACCAAACTTACGGCAAGGTTTACATCAGGTCTGGTACACAGCATGGCATACATAATAGATCCTATGGCTGAAGCATAGGGGATGACACACATCTCTTCTTTATCTTTTGCCGTGGTCGGGCATTGAGCCGAGCTCAATCTCACACCTTGCAATACAGGCAAGAACCCTTTCTTGGACTGATCCATTTTGAACTTCTTCAAAATCTTTTCAAGGTATGTGCTTTGTGAAAGACCTATGAGGTGTCTCGATCTATCCCTATAGATCTTGATGCCTAATATGTAAGCAGCTTCTCCAAGGTCCTTCATTGAAAAACACTTATTCAAGTAGGCCTTAATGCTGTCCAAAAGTTCTATATCATTTCCCATGAAGAGTATGTCATCTACATATAATATGAGAAATGCTACAGAGCTCCCACTCACTTTCTTGTAAACGCAGGCTTCTACATAAGTCTGCATAAACCCAAACGCTTTGATCATCTCATCAAAGCGAATGTTCCAACTCCGAGATTCTTGCACCAGCCCATAAATGGATCGCTGGAGCTTGCATACTTTGTCAGCATTCTTAGGGTCGACAAAACCTTCTGGCTGCATCATATACAGCTCTTCCTTAAGATGTCCGTTAAGGAATGCCGTTTTGACGTCCATTTGCCATATCTCAAAATCATAGTATGTGGCAATTGCTAACATAATTCGGACGGACTTTAGCTTTGCTATGGGAGAGAATGTCTCATCGTAGTCAACCCCTTGAACTTGTCGATAACCCTTAGCGACAAGTCGAGCTTTATAGATGGTAACATTACCATTCACGTCCGTCTTCTTCTTAAAGATCCATTTGTTTTCTATCGCTCGCCGATCATCGGGCAAGTCTATCAAAGTCCATACTTTGTTTTCATACATGGATTCTATCTCGGATTTCATGGCTTCAAGCCATTTGTTGGAATCTGGGCCCGCCATCGCTTCTTCATAGTTCGAAGGTTCACCGTTGTCTAACAACATGATTTCCAGGACAGGGTTGCCGTACCACTCTGCTGCGGAACGTGTCCTTGTGGACCTACGAAGTTCAGTAGCAACTTGATCCGAAGTACCTTGATCATCATCATTATTCTCTTCAGTTGGTGTAGGCATCACAGGAACATTTTCCTGAGCTGCACTACTTTCCTGTTCGAGAGGTAGTACTTCATCGAGTTCTACTTTCCTCCCACTTACTTCTTTCAAGAGAAACTCTTTTTCCAGAATGGATCCGTTCTTGGCAACAAAGATCTTGCCCTCGGATCTTAAGTAGAAGATATACCCAATGGTTTCCTTAGGGTATCCTATGAAGACGCATTTTTCCGACTTGGGTTCGAGCTTTTCAGGTTGAAGTTTCTTGACATAAGCACCACATCCCCAAACTTTTAGAAACGACAGCTTAGGTTTCTTCCCAAACCATAATTCATACAGTGTCATCTCAACGGATTTAGACGGTGCCCTATTTAAAGTGAATGTAGTTGTCTCTAGAGCGTATCCCCAAAATGATAGCGGTAAATCGGTAAGAGACATCATAGACCGCACCATATCCAATAGAGTGCGATTACGACGTTCGGACACACCGTTACGCTGAGGTGTTCCAGGCGGCGTGAGTTGTGAAACGATTCCACATTTCCTTAAGTGTGTACCAAATTCGTGACTTAAATATTCTCCTCCACGATCTGATCGTAGAAACTTTATCTTTCGGTCACGTTGATTCTCTACCTCATTCTGAAATTCCTTGAACTTTTCAAAGGTCTCAGACTTGTGTTTCATCAAGTAGACATACCCATATCTACTCAAGTCATCAGTGAGAGTGAGAACATAACGATATCCTCCGCGAGCCTCAACGCTCATTGGACCGCACACATCGGTATGTATGATTTCCAACAAGTTGGTCGCTCGCTCCATTGTTCCGGAGAACGGAGTCTTGGTCATTTTGCCCATGAGGCATGGTTCGCATGTGTCAAATGATTCATAATCGAGAGACTCTAAAAGTCCATCAGCATGGAGCTTCTTCATGTGCTTGACACCAATGTGACCAAGGCGGCAGTGCCACAAGTATTTGGGACTATCGTTATCAACTTTACATCTTTTGGTATTCACACTATGAATATGTGTAATATTACGCTCGAGATTCATTAAGAATAAACCATTGACCATCGGAGCATGACCATAAAACATATCTCTCATATAAATAGAACAACCATTATTCTCGGATTTAAATGAGTAGCCATCTCGTATTAAACGAGATCCTGATACAATGTTCACGCTCAAACTTGGCACTAAATAACAATTATTGAGGTTTAAAACTAATCCCGTAGGTAAATGTAGAGGTAGCGTGCCGATGACGATCACATCGACCCTGGAACCATTTCCGACGCGCATCATCACCTCGTCCTTCGCCAGTCTCCGCTTATTCCGCAGCTCCTGCTGTGAGTTACAAATATGAGCAACGGCACCGGTATCAAATACCCAGGAGTTACTATGAGTACTGGTAAGGTACACATCAATTACATGTATATCAAATATACCTTTAGTGTTGCCGGCCTTCTTGTCTGCTAAGTATTTGGGGCAGTTCCGCTTCCAGTGACCCTTCCCTTTGCAATAAAAGCACTCAGTCTCAGGCTTGGGTCCATTGCTTGACTTATTCCTGGCAACTGGCTTACCAGGCGCGGCAACTTCCTTGCCATCCTTCTTGAAGTTCTTCTTACCCTTGCCCTTTTTGAACTTAGTGGTTTTATTGACCATCAACACTTGATGTTCCTTCTTGATTTCTACCTCTGCTGACTTCAGCATTGAAAATACTTCAGGAATGGTCTTCACCATCCCCTGCATATTGTAGTTCATCACAAAGCTCTTGTAGCTTGGTGGGAGCGACTGAGGATTCTGTCAATGACCGCCTCATCCGGGAGGTTGATGTCCAGCTGGGAAAGGCGGTTGTGCAACCCAGACATTTTGAGTATGTGCTCACTGACAGACCTATTTTCCTCCATCTTACAACTATAGAACTTGTCAGAGACTTCATATCTCTCGACCCGGGCATGAGCTTGAAAAACTAGTTTCAGCTCCTCGAACATCTCATATGCTCTGTGTTGCTCAAAACGCTTTTGGAGCCCCGGTTCTAAGCTGTAAAGCATGCCGCACTGAACGAGGGAGTAATCATCAGCACGAGACTGCCAAGCGTTCATAACGTCTTGGTTCTCTGGAACGGGTGAAGGAAATATGCCCTAGAGGCAATAATAAAGTTATTATTTATTTCCTCATATCATGATAAATGTTTATTATTCATGCTAGAATTGTATTAACCAGAAACATGATACATGTGTGAATACATAGACAAACATATAGTCACTAGTATGCCTCTACTTGACTAGCTCATTAATCAAAGATGGTTATGTTTCCTAACCATAGATACGTGTTGTCATTTGATTAATGGGATCACATCATTAGGAGAATGATGTGATTGACATGACCCATCCCGTTAGCCTAGCACTTGATCGTTTAGTATTCTGCTATTGCTTTCTTCATGACTTATACAAGTTCCTGTAACTATGAGAATTATGCAACTCCCGTTTACCGGAGAAACTCTTTGGGTACTACCAAATGTCACAACGTAACTGGGTGATTATAAAGGAGTACTACAGGTGTCTCCAAAGGTACATGTTGGGTTGGCATATTTCGAGATTAGGTTTTGTCACTCCGATTGTCGGAGAGGTATCTCTGGGCCCTCTCGGTAATACACATCACTATAAGCCTTGCAAGCAATGTGACCAATGGGTTGGTTACGAGATGATGCATTACAGAACGAGTAAAGAGACTTGCCGGTAACGATATTGAACTAGGTATTGGATACCGACGATCGAATCTCGGGCAAGTAACATACCGATGACAAAGGGAACAACGTATGTTGTTATGCGGTTTGACTGATAAAGATCTTCGTAGAATATGTAGGAACCAATATGGGCATCCAGGTCCCGCTATTGGTTATTGACCGAGAATGGTTCTAGGTCATGTCTACATAGTTCTCGAACCCGTAGAGTCCGCATGCTTAATGTTTCGATGACAGTTTTATTATGATTTTATAAGTTTTGATGTACCGAAGTTTGTTCGGAGTCCCGGATGTGATCACGGACATGACAAGGAGTCTCGAAATGGTCAAGACATAAAGATTGATATATTGGAAGCCTATGTTTGGACATCGGAATGGTTCCGGGTGAAATCGGCATTTTACCGGAGTACCGGGAGGTTACCGGAACCCCCCGGGGGATTATTGGGCCTACATGGGCCTCGAGGGAGAAGAGGGAAGGAGGCAGGAGGGGGCCGCGCGCCCCTCCCCTTCCTAGTCCGAATAGGACAAGGGAAGGGGGGCGGCGCCCCCCTCCCTTTCCTTCTCCTCTTCCTCCTCTTTCCCCCCTTTCTCCTACTCCTACTTGGAAAGAGGGAGTCCTACTCCCGGTGGGAGTAGGACTCCCCCCTTGGTGCGCCCTCCTTGGCTAGCACCCTCCTCCCCCCTGGCTCCTTTATATACGGGGGCGGGGGGCACCCCAAAGACACACAAGTTGATCTACGGATCATTCCTTAGCCGTGTGCGGTGCCCCCCTCCACCATATTCCACCTCAGTCATATCGTCGCGTAGTTTAGGCGAAGCCCTGTGCCGGTAGAACATCATCATCGTCACCACGCCGTCGTGCTAACAGAACTCATCTCCGGAGCTCGGCTGGATCGGAGGCCGGAGATCGTCATCGAGCTGAACGTGTGCTGAACTCGGAGGTATCGTACGTACGGTGCTTGGATCGGTCGGATCGTGAAGACGTATGACTACATCAACCGCGTTGTGCTAACGTTCTGCTTACGGTCTACGAGGGTACGTGGACAACACTCTCCCCTCTTGTTGCTACGCCATCACCATGATCTTGCGTGTGCGTAGGAATATTTTTTTGAAATTACTACGTTCCCCAACAACGGGTGCATCACCTAGCGGTCCTTCTAGGACATATTGTTTCCTGGCAGCTATGAGGATGATCCTCAGGTTCCGGACCCAGTCCGTATAGTTGCTGCCATCATCTTTCAGCTTGGTTTTCTCTAGGAACGCATTGAAGTTCATGTTGACATGAGTGTTGGCCATTTGATCTACAAGACATATTTGCAAAGGTTTTAGACTAAGTTCATGATAATTAAGTTCATCTAATCAAATTATTACAATGAACTCCCACTCAGATTAGACATCCCTCTAGTCATCTAAGTGTTACACGATCCGAGTCGACTAGGCCGTGTCCGATCATCACGTGAGACGGACTAGTCATCGTCGGTGAACATCTTCATGTTGATCGTATCTTCCATACGACTCGTGTTCGACCTTTCGGTCTCTGTGTTCCGAGGCCATGTCTGTACATGCTAGGCTCGTCAAGTTAACCCCAAGTGTTTTGCATGTGTAAAACTGTCTTACACCCATTGTATGTGAACATAAGGATCTATCACACCCGATCATCACGTGGTGCTTCGAAACGACGAACTTTAGCAACGGTGCACAGTTAGGGGAGAACACTTCTTGAAATTGTTATAAGGGATCATCTTATTTACTACCGTCGTTCTAAGTAAACAACATGCATAAACATAATAAACATCACATGCAATTATATAGTAGTGACATGATATGGCCAATATCATATAGCTCCTTTGATCTCCATCTTCGGGGCTCCATGATCATCTTTGTCACCGGCATGACACCATGATCTCCATCATCATGATCTCCATCATCGCGTCTTCATGAAGTTGTCACGCCAACGACTACTTCTACTTCTATGGCTAACGTGTTTAGCAATAAAGTAAAGTAATTTACATGGCGTTCTTCAATGACACGCAGGTCATACAAAAAATAAAGACAACTCCTATGGCTCCTGCCGGTTGTCATACTCATCGACATGCAAGTTGTGATTCCTATTACAAGAACATGATCTCATACATCACAATATATCATTCATCATACATCACAACTTCTGGCCATATCACATCACATGACAATTGCTGCAAAAACAAGTTAGACGTCCTCTAATTGTTGTTGCATCTTTTACATGGCTGCAATTGGGTTCTAGCAAGAACGTTTTCTTACCTACGAATACCACAACGTGATTTTTTCAACTTCTATTTACCCTTCATAAGGACCCTTTTCATCGAATCCGCTCCAACTGGGAGAGACAGACACCCGCCAGCCACCTTATGCAACTAGTGCATGTCAGTCGGTGGAACCGCTCTCACGTAAGCGTACATGTAAGGTTGGTCCGGGCCACTTCATCCCACAGTACCGCTGAAGCAAGATAAGACTAGTAGAGGCAAGCAAGTTGACAAGATCTACGCCCACAACAAAATTGTGTTCTACTCATGCAATAGAGAACTACGCATAGACCTAGCTCATGATGCCACTGTTGGGGAACGTTGCAGAAAATTAAAAAATTTCCTACAATTTCACCAGGATCCATCTATGAGTTCATCTAAGCAACGAGTCAAGGGAGTGAGATTGCATCTACATACCACTTGTAGATCGCGTGCGGAAGCGTTCAAGGGAAGGGTGATGATGGAGTCGTACTCGCCGTGATTCAGATCACCGATGACCAAGTGCCGAACGGACAGCACCTCCGCGTTTAACACACGTACGGAATGGACGACGTCTCCTCCTTCTTGATCCAGCAAGGGGGAAGGAGAGGTTGAGGAAGATGGCTCCAACAGCAGCACGACGGCGTGGTGGTGGTGGAGCAACAGTACTCCGACAGGGCTTCGCCAAGCTCGTGACGGAGGAGGAGAGGTGTTGGGGAGGGGAGGGGCTGCGCCTTGGTTGTGTCCAGCAGCCCTCCCCTCACCCCTCTATTTATAGGGGAAGGGGCAAGGGGGGCCATCCCCTCTAGATGATATCTAGAGGGGGGCGGCGGCCACGGAGGGGGGCTTGCCCCCCAAGCAAAGGGGGGCGCCCCCACTAGGGTTTCCCCCCCAACCCTAGGCGCCTGGGCCCAAGGGGGGGGGCGCCCAGCCCTCCAGGGGCTGGTTCCCTACCCCTTGCGGCCCATGAGGCCCTCCGAGAGGGGCGGCCCCTCCCGGTGGACCCCCGGCACCTCTCTGGTGGTCCCGGTACAATACCGATATGCCCCCGAAACTTTCCGGTGTCCGCACGACAACTTCCCATATATAAATCTTCACCTCCAGACTATTCCGGAACTCCTCATGACGTCTAGGATCTCATCCGAGACTCCGAACAACATTCGGTAATCACATACAAGTCTTCCTAATAACCCTGGCGTCACCGAACCTTAAGTGTGTAGACCCTACGGGTTCGGGAGACATGCAGACATGACCGAGATGACTCTCCGGTCAATAACCAACAGCGGGATCTGGATACCCATGTTGGCTCCCACATGCTCCTCGATGATCTCATCGGATGAACCATGATGTCGAGGATTTAAACAACCCCGTATACAATTCCCTTTGTCAATCGGTACGTTACTTGCCCGAGACTCGATCGTCGGTATCCCAATACCTCGTTCAGTCTCGTTACCGGCAAGTCACTTTACTCGTACCGTAATGCATGATCCCGTGACCAAACACTTGGTCACTTTGAGCTCATTATGATGATGCATTACCGAGTGGGCCCAGAGATATCTCTCCGTCATACGGAGTGACAAATCCCAGTCTTCATCCGTGTCAACCCAACAGACACTTTCGGAGATACCTGTAGTGCACCTTTATAGTCACCCAGTTACGTTGTGACGTTTGATACACCCAAAGCACTCCTACGGTATCCGGGAGTTACACGATCTCATGGTCTAAGGAAAAGATACTTGACACTGGAAAAGCTCTAGCAAAATGAACTACACGATCTTGTGCTATGCTTAGGATTGGGTCTTGTCCATCACATCATTCTCCTAATGATGTGATCCCGTTATCAACGACATCTAATGTCCATAGCCAGGAAACCATGACTATCTGTTGATTAACGAGCTAGTCAACTAGAGGCTTACTAGGGACATATTATGGTCTATGTATTCACACGTGTATTACGATTTCCGGATAATACAATTATAGCATGAATAAAGACAATTATCATGAACAAGGAAATATAATAATAATCCTTTTATTATTGCCTCTAGGGCATATTTCCAACAAGCCTCTATGGTACCGTGCATTGCCCTTTCTCACCTTGAGAGTTGGTGCAAACTTCACCGATGCATCCAAACCCCGTGATACGATATGCTCTATCACACATAAACCTCCTTATATCTTCCTCAAATCAACCACCATACCTACCTATTATGGCATTTCCATAGCCATTCCGAGATATATTGCCATGCAACTTTCCACCGTTCCGTTTATTATGACACGTTTCATCATTGTCATATTGCCTTGCATGATCATGTAGTTGACACCGTATTTGTGGCAAAGCCACCATGCATAATTTTTCATACATGTCACTCTTGATTCATTGCCCATCCTGGTACACCGCCGACGGCATTCATATAGAGTCATATCTTGTTCTAGTATCGAGTTGTAATCCATGAGTTGTAAGTAAATAGAAGTGTGATGGTCATCATTATTAGAGCATTGTCCCTTAAAAAGGCCAATAAAAAAGGGCGGGGAAGGCCAAAGAAAAAAAGAGAAAGGACAAATAAAAAAAGGCCCAAAAAAGGGGGACAATGTTACTATCCTTTTCCACACTTGTGCTTCAAAGTACCACCATGATCTTTATGATAGAGAGTCTCTTATTTTGTCACTTTCATATACTAGTGGGAATTTTTCATTATAGAACTTGGCTTGTATATTCCAACGATGTGCTTCCTCAAAATGCCCTAGGTCTTCGTGAGCAAGCAAGTTGGATGCACACCCACTTAGTGTCTTTTGTTGAGCTTTCATACATTTATAACTTTAGTGCATCCATTGCATGGCAATCCCTACTCCTCATGTTGACATCAATTGATGGGCATCTCCATAGCCCATTGATTAGCCTCGTCAACGTGAGACTTTTTTTTGTCTTCTCCACACAACCTCCATCATCATATTCTATTCCACCCATAGTGCTATATCCATGGCTTATGCTCATGTAGTGCGTGAGAGTTGAAAAAAGCTGAAGCGCGTTAAAAAGTATGAACCAATTGCTTGGCTGAAACCGGGGTTGTGCATGATGGGAGTATTTTGTGTGAAAAAAATGAAACATAGCCTAACTATATCATTTTGTAGGGATAAACTTTCTTTAGCCATGTTATTTTGAGAAGACATAATTTCTTTGTTAGTATGGTTGAAGTATTATTACTCTTATGTCAATATGAACTTTTATCTTGAATCATTTGGATCTGAACATTCCTTCCACAATAAAGAAAATTATATTGAGAAATATGCTAGGTAGTATTCCACATCAAAAATTCTGTTTATCATTTACCTACTCGAGGACGAGCAGGAATTAAGCTTGGGGATGCTTGATACGTCTCCAACGTATCTATAATTTTTGATTGTTCCATGCTATTATATTACCTGTTTTGGATGTTTACGGGCTTTACTTTACACTTCTATATCATTTTTGGGACTAATCTACTAACCGGAGGCCCAGCCCAAATTGTTGTTGTTTTTTGCCTATTTCAGTGTTTCGAAGAAAAGGAATATCAAACGGAGTCCAAACGGAATGAAACCTTCGGGAGCGATCTTTTTGGAACAAACGTAATCCAGGAGACTTGGAGTGGACGTCAAGAAGCAGCCGAGGTGGCCACGAGGGTGCAGGGCGCGCCCTGGGGGGTGGGCACGTCCCCCACCCTCGTGGGCCCCTCGTGGTTCCCTTGACCGACCTCCTTCACCTATATATACTTGCATACCCTGAAAACATCTAGGAGCACCACGAAACCCTATTTCCACCGCCGCAACCTTCTGTATTCATGAGATCCCATCTTGGGGCCTTTTCCGGCGCTCCGCCGGAGGGGGAATCGATCACGGAGGGCTTCTACATCAACACCATCGCCTCTCTGATGAGTTGTGAGTAGTTTACCACAGACCTTTGGGTCCATAGTTATTAGCTAGATGGCTTCTTCTCTCTCTTTGAATCTCAATATAATGTTCTCCTCGATCTTCTTGGAGATCTATTCAATGTAACTCTTTTTGCGGTGTGTTTGTCGAGATCCAATGAATTGTGGGTTTATGATCAAGTTTATCTATGAGAAATATTTGAATCTCCTCTGAATTCTTTTATGTATGATTGGTTATCTTTGCAAGCCTCTTCGAATTATCAGTTTGGTTTGGCCTACTAGATTGATCTTTCTTACATTGGGAGAAGTGCTTAGCTTTGGGTTCAATCTTGCAGTGTCCTTTCCCAGTGACAGCAGGGGCAGCAAGGCACGTATTGTATTGTTGCCATCAAGGATAAAAAGATGGGGTTTATATCATATTGCTTGAGTTTATCCCTCTACATCATGTCATCTTGCTTAATGCGTTACTCCATTCTTATGAACTTAACACTCTAGATGCATGCTGGATAGCGGTCGATGTGTGGAGTAATAGTAGTAGATGCAGGCAGGAATCGATCTACTTGTTGCGGACGTGATGCCTATATACATGGTCATGCCTAGATATTCTCAAAACTACGCACTTTTCTATCAATTGCTCGACAGTAATTTGTTCACCCACATTTGTTCACCCACCGTAATACTTATCCTATCTTGAGAGAAGCCACTAGTGAAACCTATGGCCCCCGGGTCTATTTTCCATCTTATAAGTTTCCGATCTACTTTATTTTGCAATCTTTACTTTCCAATCTATATCATAAAAATGCCAAAAATATTTATCTTATCTTATTATCTCTATCAGATCTCACTTTCGCAAGTGGCCATGAAGGGATTGACAACCCCTTTATCGCGTTGGTTGCGAGGTTCTTGTTTGTTTGTGTAGGTATGAGGGACTTGCGTGGAGCCTCCTACTGGATTGATACTTTGGTTCTCAAAAACTGAGGGAAATACTTATGCTACTTTGCTGCATCACCCTTTCCTCTTCAAGGGAAAACCAACCCAGTGCTCAAGAGGTAGCAAATAACAGCCCATAATGCAATAAATATCGATATAAAAGCATGATGCAAAATGGACGTATCAACTCCCCCAAGCTTAGACCTCGCTTGTCCTCAAGCGGAAGCCGATATCAAAAATATGTCCACATGTTTAGAGATAAAGGTGTCGATAAATTAAAATACGAACATGAGGGCATCATGATGATTCTTATAACAACAATATATATATATATATATATATATTTTGTCATATGATTTCTTATGCTAAAGTAACAATCTATTCACAATGTCAAGTATGAATCAGAAACTTCATTGAGAACCAACAAACTATGATCTCGGTCATTGAAGCAATTGCAATTTATCATAACATCGGAAAGAGTCAATATAAGAGCTTTTCAGCAAGTCGGAATACTTAACTATCATTTAGTCTTTCACAATTTCTAACACTCACGCAATACTTATGGGTATGGAGTTTTAATCGGACACAGAGAAAGATAGGGGCTTATAGTGTTGCCTCCCAACCTTTTACCTCAAGGGTAATGTCAACAATAATAGTTCATGCTAACTTACATCCAATTGAATATATATATATATATATCAGGATCTTTCCAACACGAGGTGCTTGCCAAAGGATAAAATGTAAAAAAGGAAAGGTGAAGATCACCTTGACTCTTGCATAATGTATAAGACAAGAAGTAAAAGATAGGCCCTTCACGGAGGGAAGCAGAGGTTGTCATGTGCTTTTATGGTTCGATGCACGAAATCTTAATGCAAAAGAACATCACTGAAAGGATCGATATAGTTGACTAGAGGGGGGGTGAATAGGCAACTAACATTTTTTAGCTTTTCTTTACCAAATTAAACTTTGCATCAAAGTAGGTTGTCTAGATATGAAACTAGGTGAACAACCTATATGATGCAACGACAACAAGCACACGAGTAAGCAAAGGATACAACACAAGTAAGCTTGCAAAAGTAAAGGCGCGAGATAACCAAGAGTGGAGCCGGTGGAGACGAGGATGTGTTACCGAAGTTCCTTCCTTTTGAGGGGAAGTACGTCTCCGTTGGAGCGGTGTGGAGGCACAATGCTCCCCAAGAAGCCACTAGGGCCACCGTATTCTCCTCACGCACTTACACAATGCGAGATGCCGTGATTCCACTATTGGTGCCCTTGAAGGTGGCGACCGAACCTTTACAAACAAGGTTGGGGCAATCTCCACAACTTAATTGGAGGCTCCCAACAACACCACGAAGCTTCACCACAATGGAGTATGGCTCCGAGGTGACCTCAACCGTCTAGGGTGCTCAAACGCCCAAGAGTAACAAGATCCTCTAGGAATTAGTGGGGGGGAATCAAATTTCTCTTGGTGGAAGTGTAGATCGGGGCCTTCTCAACCAATCCCGAGCAAATCAACAAGTTTGATTGGCTAGGGAGAGAGATCGGGTGAAAATGGAGCTTGGAGCAACAATGGAGCTTTTGGGGGAAGAGGTAAGTCAACTTTGGGGAAGAAGACACCTTTATATAGTGGGGGAAACAATCCAACCATTACCCCCCAAACAGCCACGCACAGAGCGGTACTACCGCTTGGGCAGGGCGGTACTACCGCTGACAAGCAGTACTACCGTTCCCTCCCAGCGGTACTGCCGCGCTGACGAGGGTTGCAGGGTCCTAGACCCAGAGCGTTACTACCGTGGAAGTATGGGCGGTACTACCGCTTGGAGCGGTACTACCGCCACTACTGCCGCTACTAGTACCGTTAAACCCGACACGAAAAACAGGGGTCTCGAGTCGAGGCGGTAGTAGCCCGGAACCACTGCGGTACTACAGCCGAAGACCGCAAGCAGTACTACCGCTTGACGTGCTTCGGCGGTACTACCGCTGAGGACCGCGGTACTACCGCTGGGAGAGGATAGGGCGGGCAAGGAGAGGAAAGATAGCTCCAATGAAGCGGAAAGGAACATCAGGTGTGATAAGAATGTGTACGTGTTGATTCCACTCTAGCCTTACCAAAGTGGATCCCCTCTTGATAGTACGGTGACTCCTACAAAACTAATCCACCAACAGAGAAACCAAGGAGCTACACCGTCTTGAATAAAACACTGAGGGGAGGTAATCGTCTCGTGCCAAAGGATGAATCTCTGAAAGAACTCAGCGCACACGATTAGTCCGCAAAAGCATTGTCATCAATCACCAAAACACCTTGGGGATAAATATGCCTTTACAATCTCCCCCTTTTTGGTGGATTGATGACAATACGGGATTTGCACGGGAAGAAAGCACAAACCCCACAACTCACAAATGTAGATGAGCTCCCCCTAGATGTGTGCTTATCTAGAAAGGTGCTTTGGACTGCACGGCACACATACTAGGATCAACGCTCCCCCTACATTTTGGAGACCAACAACCTAAGCTATATATATGAGAGCAAAGAGTATATAACAAGATAAGCATGCAACTCAGAAGCTAGGTAGACATAGATAATGATAATCTAGAGATAAGGTAGCATATGTCTCACACAATATGTCTAGAACTTAGGTCTCACTGACACGAAACAAAGCAAACCGTGAGAAAAACAAAAACACGCACATAGAAGACGGAAGACACAAATCCCTAAACTCTCCCCCTTTGGCATCGAGACACCAAAAAGGAGAGGGAGTGTTGGTACGGCTCCAGGTGATAGCAAGTGAGGGTCTCAAATATCAGATCTCAGTGGGATCGTCTTCGCCACCGTCGTCGGTCGGGAAGTGCTCGGCATCAGAATCGGTCCACGGACAGTGCTGCTGAATCCACTCCTCCTCCTCGGTAAGATGGTCCTCAGATCCACTGTTAACGGTGGCACCCAACTGATGCATGATCTCCTTGTGACGACCTCGGGCCTTCTTCTCAGCCACATGTGACATGTACTGACCGTGAGACTCCAAGCAGAACAACTTCTTCATCTTGAGCTTGAGCTTCTTTGCCCAAGAGGGCTCTGCCGCAGAAGGCACATAGTCATCATCATCCTCAGCCTCAGCCTCCTCCTCAGTCTCCATGGTAGTAGCAGACGAAGGACCTCCAGATTTAGGGACCTGAGTGCCCCAGTTGTCCTTCTTCCTCAGACGCTTGATGTCATGAGAGACAAACTCTCCAGTCTCTAGCATCAGCTTGGGATAGACATGATCCCAGGCCTTCTCAATGAGCAGCATGATGAACAGACCATAAATCGGGCACTTGCACTTGGAGATAGCAGATAAGAGCTCAGACCACATAACATGAGAGATATCCAGGGACTCGCCGGTGTTTTCTTCCTTCTCATGCTGGCAGAAGAGAAGCATGTCCACGAGATAAGAATGAACCATATCCAGATTCCCGATGCGAGGGAAAAGAGTCTCACGGAAGACACGGTGAAGAATGTCCAGAAAGGCAGGCAGCTCATACGTTTCCTTCTTCGTCTCAGGGTTGATCTTCAAAGTGCAGTAGGGCCATAGTGCTTGCTTGTGAGTGGAAGTGGTGTTGCGGTGTGGGCGAAAGCCGACAGGAGACGCAAGCCCGTGATCTTCCACCCCAATCAACTCCATGAACGCCTTCCACTTGACATAAAGCAACTTGCCATTGGTCATCCAAGTCAGTGTCCTATCCTCATCAGTCCCGAGATGAACCGTGGCATAGAATTGGGCCACAATATCAGCATCATAATCCTTGTTGAATTACATAATACCAAGAATGTTCAGTTGAGTGCACATCTGAAGAGCTTCACGAAGTATTCAGGATCCTTCTCCATATGGTCGGTGTCGATGGAGTGCACGTTAACAAAGAGGTTCTTCTTGGCCTTGAGCACATCAAAGAATATGGCAAACTGAAACCTATTCCAGAACGGACGGTTGACCAAAGTGGGATCTTGGTCAGCCTCATAGGGGTTGCGGCGACACCTTGCCCAGAACTCCTTGGTTTGCATTTCCGGCACGGTTTTGCCAAATTGCTTCGGCTTGACATCAGACTTCTTCTTGAGTTGAGGTGGAGGTGGAGCACTTGAGGAACCTCCTGCAGACTCAGTTGTGCGGTAACGCTTTGACGTGGCACGACCGGGGTTGATACGCCGAGCCTGATGCTCAGGAAGCTCATCACCTGGAACCACACACAAGAACACGCAAAACAACCAGAAAGAATGAGCATAAGCCACCAAACACAACCAAAAGGATCGCTGAGTAGAAAGAGTATGATGGAACTTGGTAGAGGGCGGTAGTACCGCGACCTGTGAGCGGCAGTACCGCTCCAGAGGGAGCGACAGTACCGCTCGAGACGAGGAAACAACAGTTTCCTACTGCCGTGGTCAGATCCGGCACTACCATCCTACCAAATTCAAAAATACTTCTTCCAACCACTAATCCAAACTGCCTAGATGCCTTCTCCATCCTACTCAAGCCTAGATTTGGCCAAAAATCTAGAGATGCAACCACTATTTCCCCTAAGATGCTAGATTGGAAATCTAGACAAGAAGAGAGAGGGAACGGGGGCAATACCGGAATCCATGGCAAGAGGACAAGGTGGGGATCGACTCCACCGAAGGGAATGGAGAGGGATGCCCCGGAGAAGGAGATCCGCCGGAGCCCTCCCGCGGCGCCGGTTGCTGGAGATACGAGACGGAGCGAGAGGGCGAGTGAATGGGTATGGGGGAGAGAAACCTCCCCCTGCCCACGATATAACCCCCTGACCCCGCCCCGCGGCAGTAGTACCACGCGGGTGGGCGGTAGTACCGCTTAAAGTGGTGGTACCGCGCACCACCAGCGATAGTACGACCCAGCAACAAAAAGGCACAAGACAAAGCGGCTAAGCTCAAAAAGAAACGGATAAACACAGCCAAGAAGAAAGAAAAACCAACACGGCCACAAACCCACTAACAAAAGGCCAAAACACACCTCTTCAAGAGAGGGCGATGGCCGAGGCCACCTATGTTTGAGTCAAGAGGTATGGCGTCGCGAAGATTTTAACCTTGGACCCATGACCAAAACTCATCCTTGAAGCACAAGTACCATCCAAAAATGGTTAAAGTGAAAGACTAGATCAATTTATGCATAATGGGGGGAGGGAGAGTTCATTGAGAGAACAACACTCCCCCTATGTTCATGCCTACATCTAAACTAGACAACAAGTTGAGTGAGGTGGGGTGTCCAAGGGTTCAAGTCACATTGCTCGAGTCAATGATATTTAGCTCATGCCTTAACTCGCGAAATCTTGCTTCATCCAAGGGCTTCGTGAAAATATCTGCAAGGTTATCATGAGTGTTGACATACTTGAGCTCGATCTCCCCTCACCTAATGTGATCCCGGATGAAGTGATACCGAATCTCAATATGCTTTGTCTTGAAATGTTGCATCGGGTTGAGAGAAATCTTGATGGCACTTTCATTATCACACCAAAGAGGCACTTTGTCACAAATGACACCATATTCCTTTAAAGTTTGCCTCATCCATAAGAGTTGTGCACAACAACTACCGGCCGCCACATATACCGCTTCGGTGGACGAGAGAGACACACAACTTTGCTTCTTGGAAGACCAACTCACCAAAGAGCACCCAAGAAATTGGCACCCTCCAGAAGTGGACTTCCTATCCACTTTGTCTCCCGCCCAATCGGAATCCGTAAAACATTCAAGCTTGAAGTTTGCTCCTCTTGGGTACCATAAGCCAAAGTTTGGGGTATGAGCCAAATATCGAAAGATTCGCTTGACCGCCACATAGTGACTCTCCTTCGGTGCGGCTTGAAACCATGCACACATTCCCACACTCAACATGATATCCGGTCTAGATGCACAAAGGTAAAGCAAGGAGCCAATCATGGAGCAATATATCTTTTGATCCACTGCTTTACCATTGGGATCAATGTCAAGTTGGCACTTGGTAGGCATTGGTGTAGTAGCCGGCTTGACATCACTTAGCTTGAATCTTTTTAGCATGTCTTGAGTGTATTTGTCTTGGTTGATGAAGGTACCTTCTCTTCGTTGTTTGATATCAAAACCAAGGAAGAACTTCAACTCTCCCATCAAAGACATCTTGAACTTGGAGGTCATGAGAGCGGCAAATTCCTCATTGAAAGCTTTGTTAGGGGAACCAAAGATAATATCATCAACATATAGTTGGCATACAAACAACTCCCCTTTGACCTTCTTAGTAAAAAGAGTGGGATCGATTTGCCCCACCTCAAATCCACGATCTTGTAACAACTCGGTAAGGTGGTCATACCATGCACGTGGGGCTTGTTTAAGGCCATAAAGTGCCTTATCGAGTTGATACACATGATCCGGGAAGTAGGGATCCTCGAACCCGGGGGGTTGCTTGACATAGACCAACTCATTAATAGGTCCATTAAGAAAAGCACTTTTCACATCCATTTGTTGCAACTTAAAGTTGTGATGGGAAGCATAAGCAATCAACAAACGTATGGATTCAAGGCGAGCAAGGGGAGCAAAGATTTCACCGTAGTCGATACCCTCGACTTGGGAGTAGCCTTGTGCTACCAATCTTGCCTTGTTGCGAATGATGTTCCCATGAGCATCTTGCTTGTTCTTGAATATCCACTTGGTTCCAATGACGTTGTGGTTCCCCGACGGCCTTGTCACCAATCTCCACACATTTTTGTACTCGAAGTTGTTGAGTTCTTCATGCATGGCATTGAGCCAATCCGAATCTTCGAGCGCCTCATAGACCTTTTGGGGTTCAACACAAGAAACAAACGCGTGATGCTCACAACAGTTTGCTAATTGTCTACGAGTGCTTACCCCATTTCTTAGGCTTCCAACCACATTCTCCATGAGATGACCTTTGGTGGTGAGCTTGGAAGCAATCTTCGCGGCACGACGCTCTAATTCCTCCTTGGATGTGGAAGGAGGAGGGTTAACTTGATTATCTTGAGCACCGTCTTGAGCTTGTTCTTGATCTTGAGCTTGCTCATGATCTTGAACTTGCTCGAGGGGAAGAACTTGACCTTGGGCATAAATTGGTGGTTCACCACCATCTTGAGGTTGATCTTGCCCTTGGTCTTGTTCACGAGGTTGAGGGCCTTCACTTTGTTCTTCGGAAGCATGTGGGTCTTGGTAGGGTGATGGCTCCACTTGAGTGGAGCATTGTCCTTCTCCTTCGGCCACAAGGGGTTCCTCAATAAGTAGAATATGACCACTACCCATTCTTCTTATGGCTTGGGGAGGAATTTCATCACCTATTCAACAGGTACCACTTTGCTCCACTTGGGAGCCGTTATTTTCGTCAAACTCCATGTTACACGTCTCCTCAATGAGTCCGGTGGACTTGTTGAGGACACGGTAAGCATGAGAGTTTGTAGCATAACCAACAAATATGCCCTCATAAGCTCTAGCCTCAAATTTAGACAAACGAACACCTTTCTTGAGAATGAAACACTTACACCCGAACACCCGGAAGTACTTGAGATTGGGCTTGTTATTGGTGAGTATTTCATAAGGAGTCTTGTTCAAGCCCTTGCGGAGATAGAGCCGATTGGATGCATGACATGCGGTGTTGATGGCTTCGTCCCAAAAGTTGTATGGAGACTTGAACTCTGTCATCATGGTCCTTGCCGCATCCATCAACGTTCGGTTCTTCCTCTCCGCAACACCATTTTGTTGAGGGGTATATGGTGAAGCATATTGATGCTTGATCCCCTCATCACTAAGAAACTCATCCAAGGTGTAGTTCTTGAACTCGGTGCCGTTGTCACTTCTTATTGTCAAGATCTTTGCATTATGTTGACGTTGAGCTTCATTTGCAAAGTCGATGATGGTTTGTTGAGTCTCACTCTTCCTCTTGAAGAAGTATACCCAAGTGTATCTTGAATAATCATCCACAATCACCAAGCAATACTTTCTTCCCCCAAGACTATCAAAGGATGGCGGCCCAAAGAGGTCCATGTGAAGGAGCTCCAAGGGTCTCTTCGAATAGATGATAGTCGTGGGAGGGTGAGCCGTCTCATGAAGCTTTCCTTCGATACAAGAACTGCAAGCACGATCTTTGGCAAAACTAACATTTGTTAGTCCACGGACATGGTCCCCATTGAGAAGACTTTGCAAAGATCTCATATTGACGTGGGCTAAACGGCGATGCCAAAGCCATCCCACGTCAACTTTAGCCATTAGGCATGTCGCGGTCTTAGTGGATCGCTTCGAAAAGTTAATCACATAGAGACCATTCTCGACATGCCCAACAAAGGCTACTTTAAGAGTCTTGCTCCACAAGAGGGCCACGGTATCAATGTCAAAGAAAGTGTCAAAACCCATGAGTGCAAGTTGACGAACGGAAAGTAAATTGTATGCAAGGGACTCAACAAGCATGACTTTCTTGATCGTTAGATCATGAGAAATGACAACATTGCCAAGACCCAATACCTTAGAATGTGAGGCATCACCCCACTCGACATTGGTGGGCATAGATGGAATCCTTTGCACGTCCACCACCAAGTCCTTGCTCCCGGTCATATGATTTGTTGCTCCACTATCGATCAACCATGACCCCCCCACCGGAAGCAAACACCTACAAGAGATCAATGCTTGGTTTTAGGTACCCATTTAGTAATGGGTCCTTTGATGTTAGTAACAAGGGTCTTAGGAACCCAAATAGACCACTCAATGTACTCATAATGAGAACCAACAAATTTAGCATAAACATGTCCATCACTAGCATGGCACAACACATATGAAGGGTTAAAGTCGCCGGCTTTGTTGGAGAAGGGGGAGGTGGTGTTGCCCTTTTTGACATCAACACCCTTCACATTGTTCTTCTTCTCCTTAGGAGCACCCTCTCCCTCTTTCACAAAGGTTTGCTTGAGAGGGGGAGGTCGTTTGGTCTTGTCGTTCTTCTTCTTGTTCTTGGACTTGGGTGCGAATCCAATTCCTTCCTTGGCCACAACTTCCTTTTGATTTCTCAAAAGGTCGTTGAGGTTCTTCTCACCTTGAATGCATGTCACAAGGCCTTTCTCAAGTTGATCCTTCAATTTGGCATTCTCCTCCACAAGATGCACATGCTCACAACACGGGTTAGTGGCATATGCATTATCAATTAACACCATATGAGGAAAGGTGGCCTTTTCCTTGGTTAGCTCAACTTGGAGTTGAGCATGAGACTCCTTGAGGTTTGCATGTGCACCCTTCAAGACCTTGTGGGCCTTGTTAAGTACATCAAACTCCTCCTTGAGTGTAGCATGATCAACCCCAAGTTTAGCCTTCTCGGAAGTTAGCACCTGAGACACAACAAGAGCATGATCAAGATATTTCTTTAACTTGGCATGGTCACCGTTGTGTGACTCCTCAAGAGCCAAACGATGCCCACGCTCTTCCTCAAGAGCATTGGAGAGATCCGATATCTCATCGGCATAGTCACGACTATGACCTTCCATCTTAGAGATGGTATCTTTGTGAGCCTCGATCATGTCATTGGCTTCACCAAGTTGTTCCAAGAGAGCAACAAAGTGTGTCTTGGATTTGCCCTTGAGATTACTCATAAAAGACTCAAATTCATTTACTTCTTCATTAGATCCCTCACTTTCATCAATGCCATCCGTCAAAGAGGGATTAGTAATGATGGTGGTTCTGATGTTGGGGGTTACCTTGTTGGTGGCTTTAGCCATGAGGCACTTGGCGGTGATGTTCTCGTTGGGTGAATCGAAGAGAGACATCCGGGGAGATGTGGCAATGGCAACGGATGCCATGGCCATTGCTTCTCTATCTTCATCATCATCGTCATCCTCACGGTATTCTTCTTGAACCACCAACCCACGAGTAGGAGTCTTCTTGGTGAAGTTGTTCTTGTTGGGGAAGGACTTGGCTTTGTCTTTTCAGATGAACTTGCCACCATTGTCTTCCCGCTTCTTGTAAGGACAATCCGCAACAAAATGGCTCACATTGCCACAGTTGAAACAAGTTCTAACTCGTTGCTTGCCCTTGACTCCACTTGAGTTGTTCTTGTTGAAGTTGGGTCTTGAATTCTTCTTGCTCCAAAATTGTCTTGAAGCAAGAGCCATGTGCTCATGATAATCATATTTTGTATCTTCGGGATTGCTCTCCTCATCTTCCTCTTCTTCCTCTTCTTCCACAATGACCTTGGCCTTCAAAGCAAGGTTGGGTTGCTTTGCCCTTTGAGAATGGAGCACTGCATTGTCGGCGGTCTTGTCCAAGATGCTCATTGCAATGAACTCATCCAACACTTCACTTGAGGTCATGGAGTGGAAGTCCGGTCTTTGACGAATGACGGAGGACATGGCCTTGTTGTAGGGCATCGTGGCCTTGAGGAACTTGCGCTTGATCCAATTGTCATTCGTGTCCTTGCTCCCATGATCTCGGAGTGAGACCGCGAGTTTGGTCACTCTTCGAAAGAGCTCACGAGGTTCTTCATCTTCTTTCATTGCAAACTCATTGGCTTCATCTTGCACCACTTCATTGTTGGAGCGTTGAATGCTAGCACTTCCTCGATAGAGAGACACAACGCATTGCCATGCGTCTTTGGCCATGGCATGAGGTAGAATATGAGGGAGATCTTCGAGAAGGCTTGCATCTTGGATGATGAAGAGAGCACTCTCATTGAATTGATTATCCACCACTTCTCTCGGGGTGAAGTTGCTTTGGTCATGTGGATAGAAATCTTCTTCAATGATTCTCCAAAGATTAGTATTCACATGATTTAAATGACGCTTGAAGTGATACACCCAAGAATCAAAATCCTCATTTTTTACAATCTCAGGAGGAGGACCGGATTGATTTAAATGAGTAGACGGAATCGGTCCTCCATAAATTGGAGGTTCCACATGGGCAAAGATGCCGGTGCCATTTCTACCACTAGTAGAAGGACCCTTCTCACTATTAGCTTCCCCCTTGTCGGATTTAGCATCCGTCACCTTGTTAGCGGGATCACCCACTTTCAACGACGAGGTAGGTAGTTTAAGTCTTTCTAAGAATTTATTGAACATGCTTTCAACCGTGGTTGTCATGGAGGTTTTCAATGTGTCCAAGGCCACATTGAATTCCTCACGGGACACCGCGGTTTCCCCATTACCCGTAGACGATATCGGATTCACACCCAAGTGCTCCTCCTCCCCACCGTCTACGGTGTCAACCATACTCTTGGGACGGTAAAGTCCTTAATAAAGAGAAGAGGCTCTGATACCAATTGAAAGGATCGATATAGTTGACTAGAGGGGGGGTCAATAGGCAACTAACAATTTTTATCTTTTCTTTACCAAATTAAACTTTGCATCAAAGTAGGTTGTCTAGATATGCAACTAGGTGAAAAACCTATATGATGCAATGACAACAAGCACACGAGCAAGCAAAGGATACAACACAAGTAAGCTTGCAAAAGTAAAGGCGCGAGATAACCAAGAGTGGAGCCGGTGGAGACAAGGATGTGTTACCGAAGTTCCTTCCTTTTGAGGGGAAGTACGTCTCCGTTGGAGCGGTGTGGAGGCACAATGCTCCCCAAGAAGCCACTAGGGCCACCGTATTCTCCTCACGCCCTCACACAATGCGAGATGCCGTGATTCCACTATTGGTGCCCTTGAAGGCGGCGACCGAACCTTTACAAACAAGGTTGGGGCAATATCCACAACTTAATTGGAGGCTCCCAACAACACCACGAAGCTTCACCACAATGGAGTATGGCTCCGAGGTGACCTCAACCGTCTAGGGTGCTCAAACTCCCAAGAGTAACAAGATCCGCTAGGGATTCGTGGGGGGAATCAAATTTCTCTTGGTGGAAGTGTAGATCGGGGCCTTCTCAACCAATCCCGAGCAAATCAACAAGTTTGATTGGCTAGGGAGAGAGATCGGGCGAAAATGGAGCTTGGAGCAACAATGGAGCTTTTGGGGGAAGAGGTAAGTCAACTTTGGGGAAGAAGACACCTTTATATAGTGGGGGAAACAATCCAACCGTTACCCCCCAAACAGCCACGCACAGAGCGGTACTACCGCTTGGGCAGGGCGGTACTACCGCTGACAAGCGGTACTACCGTTCCCTCCCAGCGGTACTGCCGCGCCGATGAGGGTTGCAGGGTCCTAGACCCAGAGCGGTACTACCGCGGAAGTATGGGCGGTACTACCGCTTGGAGCGGTACGACCGCCACTACTGCCGCTACTAGTACCGTAAAACCCGACACGAAAAACAGCGGTCTCGAGTTGAGGCGGTAGTAGCCCGTAACCACTGCGGTACTACGGCCGAAGACCGCAAGCGGTACTACCGCTTGACGTGCTTCGGCGGTACTACCGCTGGGACAGGACAGGGAAGGCAAGGAGAGGAAAGATAGCTCCAATGAAGGGGAAAGGAACATCAGGTGTGATAAGAATGTGTATGTGTTGATTCCACTCTAGCCTTACCAAAGTGGATCCCCTCTTGATAGTACGGTGACTCCTACGAAACTAATCCACCAACAGAGAAACGAAGGAGCTACACTGTCTTGAATAAAACACTGAGGGGAGGTAATCGTCTCGTGCCAAAGGATGAATCTCTGAAAGAACTCAATGCACACGATTAGTCCGCAAAAGCATTGTCATCAATCACCAAAACACCTTGGGGATAAATATGCCTTTACAATCACTTTATATTGCCACTTGTGATATGGACCTTTATTATGCAGTTTGTCGCTTGTGTTGCTTCCATATCACAAGATCATATAAAGCTTATTTTCTCCACACTAATAATTCATACATATTTAGAAAACAATTTTTACTGCATGCAACATGACAACTTACTTGAAGGATCTTACTCAATCCATAGATAGGTATGGTGGACTCTCATGGCAAAACTAGGTTTAAGGATATTCAGAAGCACAAGTAGTATCTCTACTTGGTGCAAGGAATTTGGCTAGCATGAGGGGGAAAGGTAAGCTCAACATGTTGGATGATCCATGACAATATACTTTATTTCGAATATAAGAGAACATAACCCATTACGTTGTCTTCCTTGTCCAACGTCAACTCTTTAGCATGTCATATTTTAATGAGTGCTCACAATCATAAAAGATGTCCAAGATAGTATATTTATATGTGAGAACCTCTCTTTCTTTATTACTTCCTATTAATTGCAACGATGACCAAAACTATGTTTGCCAATATGATCTCTTTATTTATTTTTATTCCCTCAAGATCATAGCAAGATAGCAAAGCCCTTGACTCAACACTAATCCTTATTATATATAGCTCACGGACTCGATTACATAGAGGGATCATAAGGAAAAACTCAAACTAAATCATACCAAAACTTTATTCTACTAGATCAAGATATTACCAAAAGGATCGAACTAAGAAAAATAGTAAAGATAGGAGTGTGATGGTGATATGATACTGGGGCACCTCCCCCAAGCTTGGCAGTTGCCAAGGGGAGTGCCCATACCCATGTGATTATGTTTCCTTCTTCGGAGGTGGTGATGATGGAGTTGTTGATGATGTAGGCTTCTTCCTTAATTTGCGCTTGATAATGGAATTTTGCTCCCTTAGATCATCGATCTCCTGCTCAAGGCTTAATATCCTTTTGCATAGTTCCTGTTTGTTCTCCTGCAAGAGACAAAAAGGGGTAAACTCGATCTTAGGTTTCTTTGTTCTATCAAGGAGACTTGACTTTTTAAACTCCACATGCATGTCCCTAGGTTGAGGTAATGGGACTTCATCTTCATCTGAGCTCGCCTCCTCCTTTCCCTTAGCCTTGTAATCTTCTTCTTCCTCAGTGGTCCAACCATAATGCTCCAAGTCCCCGTAGGCCCTAGGGTCTGCAAGGTAATCAACCACATAGCTTTCTCCCTCCGAATCCTGGGACGACATATTGCTCTAATCTGTGGCAAAAACAGCTCAAGACAAAAACAAATGATTTTTGCGTGATACGGTGGTCAAAACATTCGGGAGATTATATAATGAATTTTTATCGACAAAAAGAAGTATCGTGCAAGACAACGGAGTCCGGAGGGCAAACGAGATGCCCACGAGGCAGGAGGCGCGCCCAGGGGGTAGGGCGCGCCCTCCACCCTCATAGATGCCTTGTGTCCTTCCCGGACTACTTATTATTTTCCTATTTTCTTAAATATTCCAAAACGGAGAAAAATTGCTATTAGAACGGTTTTGGAGTCGGTTTACTTACTGTACCACATACCTATTCCTTTTCGGAGTCTGAAATGTTCTGGAAAGTGTCCCATATATATTCCTCCAGGGTTACGGTTTCAATAACATTAGTTTCAACATTTATTGGATTACCTGAGATATAATCTTTGATTCTTTGACTTACCACCTTCAGATTTGTGCCTTCGAAGTTGTTGATTTTTATGGCACCGGAACAATAGACCTCCTCGATAACGTAAGGGCCTTCCCATTTAGAGAGGAGTTTTCCTGCAAAAAATCTTAAACGAGAGTTGTATAGCAAAACGTAATCACCTAATTTAAACTCACGCTTTTGTATCCTTTTGCCATACCATCTTTTAACTTTTTCTTTAAACAGTTTGGCATTCTCGTAGGCTTGAGTTCTCCATTCATCAAGTGAGCTAATGTCAAATAACCTCTTCTCACCGGCAAGTTTGAAATAATAACTGAGCTCTTTAATGGCCCAATAAGCATTATGTTCCAATTCGAGAGGTAAGTAAAATGCTTTTCCATAAACCATTTTATATGGAGACATACCCATAGGATTTTTATATGCAGTTCTATAAGCCCATAATGCATCATCAAGTTTCTTGGACCAATTCTTTCTAGATCTATTAATAGTCTTTTGCAAAATTAACTTGAGCTCTCTATTGCTAAGTTCTATTTGGCCACTAGACTGTGGGTGATATGGAGATGCAATTCTATGATTAACATCATACTTAGCAAGCATTTTACGGAAAGCACCATGAATAAAATGTGAACCACCATCAGTCATCAAATATCTAGGGACTCCAAACCTCGGAAAAATAACTTCTTTAAGCATCTTAATAGAGGTGTTATGATCAGCACTACTAGTTGGAATAGCTTCTACCCACTTAGTAACATAATCAATAGCAACTAAAATATGTGTATACCCATTAGAGGGAGGAAACGGTCCCATATAATCAAAGCCCCAAACATCAAATGATTCAATAACAAGAGAATAATTTATAGGCATTTCTTGATGTCTACTAATATTGCCAATTCTTTGACATTCATCACAAGACAAGACAAACTTACGGGCATGTTTGAAGAGAGTAGGCCAATAAAAACCGGATTGCAATACCTTGTGTGCAGTTCTATCTCCAGCGTGGTGTCCTCCATAAGCCTCAGAGTGACACTTGAGTAGGATCTGTTCCTGTTCATGCTCAGGTACACAACGCCTAATAACACCATCCACTCCTTCTTTATAAAGGTGTGGGTCATCCTAGAAGTAATGTCTTAAATCATAGAAAAACTTTTTCTTTTGCTGGTATGTGAAACTAGGTGGTATAAATTTAGCAACAAAGTAATTAGCATAATCAGCATACCATGGAGCAGTATGAGAAGTATTTATGACAGCTAATTGTTCATCAGGAAAGCTATCATCAATAGGTAGTGGGTCATCAAGAACATTCTCTAACCTAGACAAGTTGTCTGCAACGGGGTTCTCAGCTCCCTTTCTATCAATAATATGCAAATAAAATTCTTGTAGCAAGAGAACCAATCTAATAAGTCTAGGTTTAGCATCTTTCTTTTCCATAGGATATTTAATAGCAGCATGATCAGTGTGAACAGTCACTTTAGAATCAACAATATAAGGTCTGAACTTATCACAAGCAAATACAGCTGCTAAGAATTCCTTTTCAGTAGTAGCATAATTTCTCTGGGCACTGTCTAGAGTTTTGCTAGCATATTGAATAACATTTAGTTGCTTATCAACTCTTTGTCCTAGAGAAGCACCTACGGCATAATCACTAGCATCACACATAATTTCAAAAGGTAAATTCCAATCAGGTGGCTGAACAATAGGTGCAAAAATCAAATCTTTCTTAAGTATTTCAAATGCTTCTACACAATCATCATCAAAGACAAAAGGAATATCTTTTTGTAAGAGATTAGTCAAAGGCCTAGAAATTTTAGATAAGTCTTTAATGAACTTCCTATAAAAACCGGCATCACCAAGGAAACTTCTTATACCTTTAATATCCTTGGGACATGGCATCTTTTCAATATCATCAACCTTAGCTTTATCAAATTCAGTACCTCTTTCAGAAATTTTATGCCCCAAGACAATGCCTTCATTAACCATAAAGGGGCACTTTTCCCAATTCAAGACAAGACTAGTATCTTTGCATCTATGCAAAACTCGATCAATTTTTCTCAAGCAATCATCAAAAGAGGATCCATAAACGGAGAAATCATCCATGAAAACCTGAACAATCTTTTCACAAAAGTCATAGAATATAGCCATCATGCATCTTTGAAAGGTGGCAGGTGCATTACTGTAGCGACCAGACCTCAAACAGTCTGATCTCTGTGCATCAGTGTCATCCCTGGATCGGTAATGCTGACATGTACAGTACTTGAAGGATTTATAACAGAGTAGCAATCACACACTTATTACATCGAATGTCTCAAAAGAGAACTTATTACAATAAATATGACTTAAGGCCATCTAATAACGATAACAGCGGAAGGCTTGGAAGATAAGCGAGTCCATCAACTCCAACGGCATCACTGAGTATAAGATCACGACCTAAGGCACCTAACTCGTCGTCTGAAAAGTTTGCAACATGAACGTTGCAGCCCAAAAACAGGTCAGCACATGGAATATGCTGGCATGTAACACATAGAGAGTAATGAACAAAAATATGCTATACTACATGCATATATGGCTGGTGGAAAGCTCTATGGCTACAGTTTTGCATAAAGCCAATTTTTCCCTACTTCAAAGGAATACATTTTATTTAACTATCATGGTGGTTGTTAAACATTGAGAAGGGTACACCAACTCAATCCCAATTAAGCATCATCATTAACCCAACAAAATTAAGTTAAGTAACATGATGAGATTCACATGATAATCCAAGTACTAGATACTCAGAACGTCCATAACCAGGGACACGGCTAACCATGATTAGTTTATACACTGTGTAGAGGTTTGCGCACTTTTCCCCACAAGACTCGATCTTCTCCGCTTGATTTCTCACACTACATGGTGTTTGAGAAATGGATGACCGAGACACAGTGTTTCAGAAGCATTAACTCTCTACTCCGGGTAGACAGTACCAACCTTGTTTGATTTTATTATTAAATCCTCAATATTTTTTTATTTTGGGAAATTCATTTTATCCCCTCTCTCATATTTTTATAATAGAAATAATTGAAGATAAAATAATTAAAATAAAATGATCCTATTTTCAAAATTTGAGAAAACTCAAATATGAAAATAACGAAATCCCCAACTCTCTCTGTGGGTCCTTGAGTTGCGTAGGATTTTTAGGATCAAGCCAAAATGCAATAAAATATGATATGCAATGATGATCTATTGTATAACATTCCAAATTGAAAATTTGGGATGTTACGAACCTACCCCCTTAAGATGAATCTCGCCCTCGAGATTCGGGTTGGCTAGAAAATAGGTGATGGTGGTCCTTCAGTAGATCTTCCTCTCGCTCCCAAGTGGCTTCATCCTTGGTATGGTGGCTCCACTGAACTTTGCAAAACTTGATAACCTTGCTGCGGGTGACTCGGCTGGCATATTCGAGAATCTTGACTGGTTTCTCCTCATAAGTCAAATCACTATCCAACAGAATCGCTTCCAGTGGCATGGTATCTCTCAGCGGTATATCAGCCATCTCTGCGTGTCACTTCTTTAACTAGGAAATGTGGAACACATCGTGAACTCCTGACAATCCTTCGGGCAATTCCAACTTGTAAGCAACTTCTCCCATACGCTCCAAAACTTCATATGGTCCGACAAAACGTGGCGCTAACTTTCCCTTAACTCCAAAACACTTAACTCCTCAAAGTGGAGATACACGAAGATAAACTCTATATCTGACTTTGCAGACTGTCTCCTTGCGTTTAGAATCTGCGTAGCTCTTCTGCCTGGACTGGGCTACCATGAGCCTATCGCGAATCAACTTCACCTTCTGTTCAGACTCTTTAATCAAATCTGGTCCAAACAACTGGCGGTCTCCAACTTCATCCCACAACAACGGTGTCCTGCACCTTCTTCCATACAGAGCTTCGAAAGGGGCCATCTTCAAACTGGATTGATAACTGTTGTTGTAAGAGAACTCCGCATATGGCAAATTGTCGTCCCAACTAGATCCATAATCTAGCGCACAAGCTCCTAGCATGTGCTCCAGAATCTGATTTACTCTCTTGTTCTGTCCATCTGTATGCGGATGAAAGGTTGTACTGAACTCTAGCCTGGTACCCAAAGTTTCGTGTAACTGATTCCAGAACGTTGAGGTAAACTGGGTTTCTCTATCTGATAAGATGCTCCTCGGAACTCCATGCAGACATACGATCCTGGTCATGTATATCTTTGCCAACTTAGCACTGGTGTAGGTGGTCTTCACTGGAATGAAATGAGCTACCTTCATCAAACGATCGACTACAATCCATATCGAGTCATAGCCTGAACGAGTCTTGGGCAATCCCGTGATAAAATCCATGCCTAACTTGTCCCACTTCCATTCGGGTATCGGCAATGGCTGTAGCAATCCTGCTGGCTTCTGAAGCTCTGCCTTCACTCTCTGACATACATCACATACTGCTACATACTCCACAATATCCTTCTTCATTCCGGTCCACCAGAAAGTGTCCTTCAAATCCAGGTACATCTTGGTATTTCCTGGGTGAATCGAGTATAGTGAATCATGGGCCTCTTGCAGAATCAACTTCTCGATCTCCGGGTCATTAGGTACATAAACGCGGTGCTCAAACCATAGGGTATCGTGCTCATCCTCATGAAATCCCTTAGCTTTTCCTTTGCTCATCTTCTCCTTTATCTCGGCGATCTCCTTGTCTGTCTTTTGAGCTTCTCTGATCTTATCCATCAAAGTAGCATGAATCTCTAATGCTGCTACATAGCCTCTCGGAACTATCTCCAAACATAGCTCACGAAGATCCTCGGCTAATTCCCTTGGTAACTCTCCGGTCATGAGTGTGTTGACACAGCTCTTGCGGCTCAACGCATCGGCTACTATGTTAGCCTTTCCGGGGTGATAATGCAATCTCATATCATAATCCTTGATAAGCTCCAACCATCTCCTTTGCCTGAGATTCAACTCCTTCTGCGTGAAGATGTACTTCAAACTCTTGTGATCCGTGTACACCTCACAATGGTTTCCAATGAGAAAATGTCTCCATGTCTTCCAAGCATGCACTACGGCTGCTAACTCCAAATCATGTGTAGCATAATTCAACTCATGGGGTTTAAGCTGTCGTGAGGCATACGAAACAACTCTTCCCTCCTGCATAAGCACTGCTCCAAGTCCTCGACGAGAAGCGTCACAATATACTTCATAATCCTTGCGCTGATCAGGCAGAATCAACACTGGTGATGTAACCAAACGTTTCTTCAACTCCTGGAAACTGGCCTCACATTCCTCTGTCCATTTAAACTTGGTGTCCTTCTTCAATAACTCCATCATGGGCTTTGCAATCTTCGAGAAATTCTCAATGAACCTCCGGTAGTATCCTGCGAGTCCAAGAAAACTCTGGATCTCTCCAACTGTTGTTGGGGCTTCCTAGTTTGTCACAGTGACAACTTTGGTGTGGTCTACTGCTATTCCTTCTCTGGATATAACATGTCAGAGGAATCCAACTTCCTTCAACCAAAACTCACATTTGCTGAACTTGGCGTATAACTGATGTTCTCTGAGCTTCTCCAGTACCAAACGCAAATGCTCCTTATGCTCTTCTTCATTCTTTGAGTGGACCAAAATATCATCAATGAACACCACGACGAACTTATCCAGAAACTCCATAAACACCTTGTTCATCATGTTCATGAAATAGGCAGGTGCATTAGTCAGACCAAATGACATAACGGTATACTCATACAGCTCGTACCTAGTGGTAAAAGCCGTCTTAGGTATATCCTGCTCTCGAATCTTCAACTGGTGGTATCCTGATCGCAGACCGATCTTGGAAAATACCTTAGCTCCTTGCAATCGGTCAAACAAGTCATTGATCACCGGCAGTGGGTACTTGTTCTTGATTGTCACTTCACTCAATCCTTGATAATCAACAACCATCCTTAATGATCCATCCTTCTTCTCCACTAGAAGCACTGGCGATCCCCAAGGCGAAGAACTTGGGCGAATATAGCCTTTATCCAGTAACTCCTTAATCTGCTTCTTAATTTCCTCTAAATCTTTTGCGGGCATCCTGTACGGTCTCTTAGATATTGGTCTTGTGCCTGGAAAAAGCTCAATCAAAAACTCAATGTCTCTATCCGGTGGCAGGCCTGGCAATTCCTCTAGAAATACGTCAGGAAAATCCTTCACCACGGGTACTTCCTCCTGTACAACTCCTGATAAGGAATTTACTTGAGTCCTCTTTGGCACTTGCCGGGATACATAATTGATTCTTCTTCCTTCTGGCGTGGTAAGCAAAATTGACTTACTGGCGCATTCAATGTTCCCTCCATACTTCGATAACCAATCCATGCCTAATATCACATCGTGTCCTTGTGATTCCAATACTATTAGGTCTGAGGGAAACACGTAGTTACCAATCCTTAATGGTAACCGATCACACCATAGACTAGCCGTATACTCTGCTCCTGGCGAGGTGACTAACATGGGTGACCTAAGGGCTTGGGTTGGCAGTTTATACTTATCCACAAATCCTCTTGATATGTATAAATGCGATGCACCAGTATCAAAAAGAACGAGTGCAGTAAATAACTTAACCAAAAACTTACCTATTACTTCATCTGGCTGGGCTTCAACCTCCTCCACGCTAACGTGGTTCACCTGTCCTTTGTTGAAAGGATTGTGCTTCTTCCCAGAGCTTCCATTGCCATTTACATTCTTCGCTTCAGGACATTCAGTGGCATAATGTCCAGTCTTCTGGCATTTGTAGCAGGTAATGTGGCTCAGATCCCTCTTGGCTGGTGTTGATGGGTTCGTGCGGTTCTGTCCGTTGCTTCCTCCATTCCCATTACCATTCTTGGGGCCACTATGGTTGTGCGAACTACCTCCTCCATGGGTATGCTGAAAATGTCCTCCCGAGTTCGGGGTAAAACGAGGCTTCTGCTGAGCTCCAGAATTGTACTTCCCTTGTCCATACTTCCTCTTGCGGTTGTCAATCTGCTCCTGCTTCCCTTCAATCATGAGAGCTCTATCTACCAACTCCTGTTAGTTGCTGAAGGTTGCTACCATCAACTGCATGCTCAGCTCATCATTCAGTCCTTCCAGAAACTTCTCCTGCTTAGCTGCATCCGTAGCAACGTCATCTGGGGCATAACGTGCTAGCTTACTAAAGTCATCCACATAGTGGCCAACAGTACGTCCTCCATGGTGCAAGTTGCGAAACTCACGCTTCTTCATGGCCATAGCTCCTGCTGAAACATGGGCTGTACGGAAAGCCTGCTGAAACTGATCCCATGTGACAGTGTCGATAGGATAAGTGGCTGTGAAATTCTCCCACCATGATGCTGCGGGTCCATCAAGCTGATGTGCGGAAAAACGCACCTTCTCCGCATCTATGCATCCTGCAATGGTCAACTCCCTTCCCATCTTGCGGAGCCAATCGTCTGCAACTATCGGCTCGGTGCTACTCGAGAACACCGGCGGATTCAGCCTCAAGAAACGGGCTAAGTGATCAAAAGGTAGTGGTGGTGGGTTGTTGTTGTTGTTGTTCCCCTGGTTCTGATTCTGGACTAACATCTACATCAATGCATTCTGCTGCTGAATCAACTGGGTGAGCTCCGGTGGGAAAGAAAATCCATTGTCACGTCTTGGAGGAATCTGAGGGTTTAGAAAAGATGAGAAAATAGAATAGAATGAGATCTAGAGAGAAAAACACTACCCATATGCACATGAGACAAATGCAAACAATATCACTTCAATCAATGCAAACAAGGGCATACAACGGTCTAACTATCGTTACAAAAGTGCTCGGACTATACTATATACATGGGGAAATGCTACTACTGTTATGGTGGTCGACTAGAAAAACTGCTCGGTCAAAGACTCCATGATATCTGCTCCAGCTTCATCAACATAGTCATCATCGCTATCGTCTGGGTCCGAGTCGGTGTCGTCGATGATGATGTAGTTCTCCGGCAAGTGCAATCATCATCTTCTCCTCCAGTCGCGGGAAATCCCATGAATACTTTTAGCTTCTTCTTTAGATCATCATTCTTCTCCACGAGTGTCGCTATTTCCTCCTCATATCCATCGCGTGTAGACTTGAGTTCTTCCTCCAACTCCGTGATCTTGGTCATTGCCTTCTTAAGGTCTATCATGCCTGCGCACATCTGGTTCTCCTGGAGACGAATGTGCTGGTTTAACTCCTGGATGAAAGCTGCAATTTAAATATCCTTCCTGGTGCTGATCATCTCCCATTTCTCATCTCGGCACCCACAAATCTTGTAGATAGTATCCTTGAGATCCTTGTGGTAAACTTCTCCAATGCGTCCCATGATGATGTGAGCAGCCATGCTCTTTCCTAGACTCCAGGTTGGTGCATCAAAGGAAAACTCTATAGGCTCAGTGACGAGCATGCACGTTCTTCCTGGAACTTGAACTTGAATCATCCAACGATCCTCTTCGGGTAAAGTGGCGATGTAGGTCCCGGTGAAGCTTGGTACTCCGATGTTCAGTTATCTAGTGACTTCCTTCAAGTGGCGTCCAAAGAGTGTATCTTCATCCGGTTGCATGAACTTGTTCCTTGCATCCGCCATCCTAAAAGAGTAGAAAAGATGAGGAGTCAGAAATGAGAAGAGAGAGTAGTGATCTAGGGCTTTAGCTTAGTGGTCGTGTCCTACAGTCAGCATGTGCTCTGATACCATCTTGTAGCGACCAGACCTCAAACAGTCTGATCTCTGTGCATCAGTGTCATCCCTGGATCAATAATGCTGACACGCATAATACTTGAAGGATTTATAACAGAGTAGCAATCACACACTTATTACATCGAATGTCTCAAAAGAGAACTTATTACAATAAATATGGCTTAAGGCCATCTAATAGCAATAACTGTGGAAGGCTTGGAAGATAAGCGAGTCCATCAACTCCAACAGCATCACTAAGTATAAGATCACGACATAAGGCACCTTACTCGTCGTCTAAAAAGTCTGCAAATGAGCGTTGCAGCCAGAAAATGGGTTAGCACATGGAATATGCTGGCATGTAACACATAGAGAGTAATGAACAGAAATAAGCTATACTACATGCATATATGGCTGGTGGAAAGCTCTATGGTTACAGTTTTGCATAAAGCCAAGTTTTCCCTACTACAAAGGAATAAATTTTATTTAACTATCATGGTGGTTGTTAAACATTGAGAAGGGTACACCAACTCAATCCCAATTAAGCATCATCATTAACCCAACAAAATTAAGTTAAGTAACATGATGAGATTCACATGATAATCCAAGTACTAGATACTCAGAACGTCCATAACCAGGGACACGGCTAACCATGATTAGTTTATACACTCTGAAGAGGTTTGCGCACTTTTCCCCGCAAGACTCGATCTTCTCCGCTTGATTTCTCACACTACATGGTGTTTGAGAAACGGATGACTGAGACACAGTCTTTCAGAGGCATTAACTCTCTACTCCAGGTAGACAGTACCAACCTACATCCCCTACATCTGCTAGTCTACCTCTTCAAGAGCTCATGCAACTTAATCAACTATGCTAGAGCCCATAGTAGCTTGTGGCTGCACACGGAAGTTTATAGCATGAATAATCTCATGATCCCTTAGAGCCTGGGTGGCGGTCCATAGGAGAATCACACGGTACCCCGGGATTTCCAAAATACAGGCAACACTGGGTTCCCTAGGTGCCTCAATCCACCCAGATGTGAATTTAAGTTGCCACCTTAAGTAAACCATTAATTAACAATCTCACATCTATCATGGATACACTCACCCAATCCACGTCTACTAGCATAGCATGGCAATATAAGCAAACGTAGAAGTAACTCCCAAAGGTTTGATAATAAAACAGGTAATAGGTTCCACCTCATCTACTTCCCAAAACCCACATATTAATCAGATCCTAATCATGCAATTATTTAAGGATTGATCTAATGCAATAGAACTGGGTAGTAAAAAGGTATGATCAAAGTGTTACTTGCCTTGCTGATGATCCGTGAAACCTAGAGATTCGAAGTAGCAAGCGGCGCACTCCGGGTACTCTATCGCAAACAAACAAGCATACTTAAGCACTCATCTAATGCACAAGTAAAATCAAAATAAGAGATCTAACCAGAAAGTTCAACTTAAGAACTCCGGTTTGCAAAAAGAATCAAATCAAACAAAGCAACAAAAGTCAAAGGGCGAAAGAAACAAGCTTCGTTTACTAATCTGTACCTAAGTCAAATTTTATAGTAGCAAAAACATGTTTGAGTTGGTTAAACGGAAAGACGGTTTCGATACAAAATTCTAGGCGCTTGAATCGCCTGATTCCGATAAACGAGTGAAAAGTTATACTAGAACGAAAATCAGATCAGAAATCGTGATCAGAAATAATCGTGGAAAATCCGAGAAAAAGAAAACGGACGAACAGGCTAACGAACGAACGTTCGCTGTCTGCGGCTAAACGACAAAAACCGTTCGTTAAAACAAACGTACGGACGAACGTCCGCTAAATAGACTAAACCGAAAAAAACCGATATAATAAAATAAAAATAAACCGCGGCTTTTAAAAAAACCGTGCGGTTTTTCTCTGAAAACCGCCGGCGGCGGGGCGGCTACCTCCGGCGAGTCGGGCTCCGGCGGCGACGGGCGGCGGCGACGGGCGGCGGGGTGGTCGGGACGGGCGGCGGCGCGGCGATCCGGCAGCGGCGGCGACGGGCGGCGGGGCGGCGGCGGCGAGGCGCGGCGGCGGCGGAGTTCGGCGGCGGCGGCTAGGGTTTCGGGTGGGCTCGGGGTGGCCTCCTGGCGCTTATAAAGGCCGGCCGGGCAAAGTGTCCTAGTCGGACATGGCCCGGTTAGGTCGGTTTGCATTTTTTAAATAACTAATTACGCGCAGAAAAATGAATAAAAGAAATACTAAACGGACTCCAAAAACCCCGAAATAAATTTTCCCCGTCCTATAAAATCAAGCCGGACAAGATGAACATTTATTTGGGGCCTAAATGCAATTTTGAAAATTGCACATTTTTCCTAATTCAAATAAAATGGTGATAAAACTCCGAAATAAAATCTTGTTTGATTTTATTATTAAATCCTCAATATTTCTTTATTTTGGGAAAGTCATTTTATCCCCTCTCTCATGTTTGTATAATAGAAATAATTGAAGATAAAATAATTAAATTCAAATGATCCTATTTTCAAAATTTGAGTAAACTCAAATATGAAAATAACAAAATCCCCAACTCTCTCTGTGGGTCCTTGAGTTGCGTAGGATTTTTAGGATCAAGCCAAAATGCAATAAAATATGATATGCAATGATGATCTAATGTATAACATTCCAAATTGAAAATTTGGGATGTTATAATTACATAAACCAAAAGGCATACGTCTATAAGAATAAGTACTGAAAGGGCAAGTAAAAGTGGTCTTTTCTTGATCCTCTTCTAACACAGGTATTTGAATGAAACCAGAGTAACCATCTAGAAAGAAAAAATGTGTATGTTTGGATAATCTTTCTAGCATTTGATCAATAAAAGTTAAAGGGTAATGATCCTTTTTAGTAGCTTTATTTAATTTGCCGAAATCAATTACCATCCTATAACCTGTAACAATTCTTTGTGGGATCAATTTATCTTTATCATTAGGAACAACAGTAATACCTCCCTTCTTAGGGACACAATGGACAGGAATTACCCACTGACTATCAGCAAAGGGATAAATTATACCTGCCTCCAGGAGCTTTAGTATTTCTTTTCTTACCACTTCTGTCATCTTAGGATTTAACCGTCGTTGGTGATCAATAATTGGTTTGGCGTCTTTCTCCAATTTTATTTTGTGTTGGCATAGTGTGGGACTAATGCCCTTAAGATCATCAAGAGTATATTCAATAGCAGCACAGTGCTTCTTCAGAGTTTTCAATAATCTATCCTCTTCCTTCTCTGAAAGGTTAGCACTAATAATAACAGGATATATCTTCTTTTCATCAAGATAAGCATATTTAAGAGTATCAGGTAGTGGTTTAAGCTCAAACACGGGATCACCCTTGGGTGGTGGAGGATTCCCTAGGATTTCAACAGGCAAGTTGTGTTTCAAAATAGGTCCTTGTTTAAAGAATACTTCATCTATCTCCCTTCTTTCATTCATAAACATACCATTTTCATGGTCTAGCAAATATTGTACTAAAGGATCATTAGGAGGCACACCAGTAGAAGCAAGACCAATAATTTCATCCTTACTAGGCAATTCTTTATCATGGGGTTGTCTACGAAATTTAGCAAAATTAAACTCATGAGACATATCCCCCAAACCAATAGTAACAACATCCTTTTTGCAGTCTATCTTAGTATTAACAGTATTCAAGAAGGGTCTACCAAATATAGTGGGACAAAAGCTATCTTGTTGCGAACCAAGAACAAGAAAATCAGTAGGATATTTAACTTTCCCACACAAGACTTCAGCATCTCTAACAATCCCAACTGGTGAAATAGTATCTCTATTGGCAAGCTTAATTGTAACATCTATCTCTTCTATCTCAGCAAGTGCAATATCATGCATAATTTCTTTGTATAAGGAATGAGGTATTGCACTAGCACTAGCACCCATATCACATAAGCCATGATAACAATGATCTCGTTTTTTAACATAAATAACAGGCATGCCTACAACAGGTCTATGCTTATTCTTAGTATCAGGTCAAGCAATTCTAGCAGCTTCATCACAGAAGTAAATAACATGCCCATCAATATTATCAGCCAAGAGATCTTTAACCATAGCAATACTAGGTTCAACTTTAATTTGCTCAGGTGGTGTAGGTGTTTTAGTATTATTCTTACAAACCACAGTTGAAGCTTTAGCATGATCCTTTATCCTAACAAGGAAAGGTGGTTTCTCAATATAGGTAGTAGGAACAACAGGATCATTATAAGTGATAGCCTTTTCTTCAACTTTAATAGGTGCAACTACTTTTACTTCAATGGGAGGATTATATTTAAACCACTTCTCCTTAGGGAGGTCAACATGAGTAGCAAAAGATTCACAGAAAGAAGCTACTATCTCAGAGTCAAGTCCATATTTAGTGCTAAATTCATGGAAAACATCGGTATCCATAAAAGGTTTAACACAATCAAACTTAGGTGTCATACCTGACTCCTTACCTTCATCGAGATCCCAATCTTCAGAGTTGCATTTAATTATCTCCAATAAATCCCATATGAATCCAATAGTCTTCATCATAAAGGAACCAGTACAAGAAGTATCGAGCATGGAGCGATTGTTGAGAGAAAGTCGAGCACAAAATTTTTGAATAATCATTTATCTTGAGAGCTCATGATTGGGGCATGAATATAACATTGACTTAAGCCTCCCCAATCTTGAGCGATGCTTTCTCCTTCGCGAGGCCAAAAATTATATATATAATTACGATCATGAGGAACAAGATGCATAGGATAAAACTTCTGATGAAATTCCAATTTCAATCGTTTGTAGTTCCATGATCCCATATCATCACATAGCCTAAACCATGTCAATGCCTCTCCGTTAAAAGATAAAGGGAAGACCTTCTTCTTGACAACATCATCGGGCATACCTGCAAGCTTAAATAATCCACAAACTTCATCCACATAGATTAGGTGTAAATCGGGATGCAATGTTCCATCTCCTATAAAAGGATTAGCTAGCAGTTTCTCTATCATACCCGAAGGAATTTCAAAGTAAACATTTTTAGTAGGTTCAGTAGGTTGAGGAGCAACTCTTTGCTCTACTGGTCAGGGTGAAGATACCCCGAACAAGCCCCTCAAAGGATTATGTTCCATAGTAACAAGTGATAGTAAATTTCAGCACACTATATAAATTTTTCTTTACCAAGTTCCACTTACCAAAGGCGCTTCACTCCCCGGAAATGGAGCCAGAAAAGAGTCTTGATGACCCACAAGTGTAGGGGATCTATTGTAGTCCTTTCGATAAGTAAGAGTGTCGAACCCAAAGAGGAGCAGAAGGAAATGACAAGCGGTTTTCAGTAAGGTATTCTCTGCAAGCACTGAAACTATCGGTAACAGATAGTTTTGTGATAAGGTAATTTGTAATGGGTAACTGAAAGGATCGAGAAGAGGTGTCTAGAGGGGGGTGATTAGACACTCAACACACAAAGTTGGTTGTTTTTAAGTTTTTCAAGTTTGGGTGGAGTTTAAGCATAAGTTTAACCATTCACAATACAAATCAAGCAAGCATGCAAAGAGTATATGAGCAGTGGAAAGTAAAGCATGCAACTTGCAAGAAAGTAAAGGGATGGGATTGGAGTGTGCAAACGCAATTGGAGACACGGATGTTTCTATCGTGGTTCCGATAGGTGGTGCTATTGTACATCGACATTGATGGAGACTTCAACCCACAAAGGGTAACGACTGCGCGAGTCCACGGAGGGCTCCACCCACGAAGGGTCCACGAAGAAGCAACCTTGTCTATCCACCCATGGCCATCGCCCACAAAGGACTTGCCTCACCAGGGTAGATCTTCATGAAGCAGGCGATCTCCTTGCCCTTACAAACTCCTTGGTTCACTCCACAATCTTGTTGGAGGCTCCCAAGTGACATCTAACCAATCTAGGAGACACCACTCTCCAAAAGGTAATAGATGGTGTGTTGATGATGAACTCCTTGCTCTTGTGCTTCAAATGATAGTCTCCCCAACACTCAACTCACTCTCATAGGATTGGATTTGGTGGAAAGATGATTTGAGTGGAAAGCAACTTGGGGAAGGCTAGAGATCAAGATTCATATGGTTGGATTGGAATATCTTGGCTTCAACACATGAGTAGGTGGCTCTCTCTCAGAAAATGAGTAATGGAAGTGTAGGCACGATCTGATGGCTTCCCTCACGAATGAGGAGAGGGTGGAGGCATATATATAGCCTCCACACAAAATCTAACCGTTACACACATTATACCAAACTCAGTGGGACCGAATCAAAAAACTCGATCGGGCCGATTCAGTACATATGTGACCGTTAGGCAGTTTCGGTGGGACCGACATGTCATCTCGGTGGGACCGATATCATTAGGGTTAGGGCATAAAGTAATCTCGCTTGGACCGATTACTCAAACTCGGTTGGACCGACTTTGGTAATAAGCTAACCAGAGAGTTGGTCACGCAAACTCGGTGGGACCGATTCGCTCGTCTCGGTGGGACCGAAGCGTTGCGAAAAGGAAACAGAGAGTTTTCATTGCAGACTCGATGGGAACGATCGCTTATCTCGGTTATACCGAAACTTTACGAATGGAAACAGAGAGTTTGCAATACCATCTCGGTGAGACCGAGATCCCTATCAGTGAGACCGAAAACACAAGGGTTTCTGGCAGTGGCTATGTCAAATGAACTTGGTGGCGCCGGATGGATCAAATCGGTAGGGCCGAGTTTGACTTTTGGTTTGGGACATATGAGGATATGAGAAAGAGGCTAAGGGCTTTGGAGCATATCACTAAGCACTTTGTGCAAGCAAACCATTAAGTAACACCTCATCCCCTTTTAATAGTATTGGCTTTCCTATAAACTCAATGTGATCTTGGATCACTGAAAATAGAAAAGGCAGAGTCCTGAGCTTTGAGCTTGAGCCAATCCTTTGTCCTTAGCATCTTGAAGGGGTTCCACATCCTCTTGTCCATGCCACTCCACTATTGTACTTATCTGAAATATACTAGATAAAAGTATTAGTCCAACAAGAGATATGTTGACATTAATTACCAAAATCACCAAGGGAGCACTTGTGCTTTCAGTAATAAGCAATGAAAGTAAATAGGGTGCAGCAAGGTGGCCCAATCCTTTTTGTAGCAAAGGAAAAGCCTGGACAAACTCTTATATAGAGAAAAGCGCTCCCGAGGACACATGGGAATTATCGTCAAGCTAGTTTTCATCACGCTCATATGATTCGCGTTCGTTATTTTGATAATTTGATATGTGAGTCGACCGGTGCTTGGGTACTGCCCTTTCTTGGACAAGCATCCCACTTATAATTAACCCCTATTGCAAGCATCCGCAACTACAAAAGACGTATTAATGTAAACCTAACCATAGCATGAAACATATGGATCCAAATCAGCCCCTTATGAAGCAACACAAAAACTAGGGTTTAAGCTTCTGTCACTCTAGCAACCCATCATCTACTTATTACTTCCCAATGCCTTCCCATAGGCCCAAACAATGGTGAAGTCTCATGTAGTCGATGTTCATATAACACCACTAGAGGAGAGACAACCTACATCTCATCAAAATATCGAACGGATACCAAACTCACATGACTACTAATAGCAAGACTTCACCCATGTCCTCAGGAACAAACGTAACTACTTACAAAACATATTCATGTTCATAATCAGAGGGGAATTATTATGCATTAAGGATCTGAACATATGATCTTCCACAAAATAAACCAACTAGCATCAACTACAAGGAGTAATCAACACTACTAGCAACCTACAGGTACCAATCTGAGGTTTTGGGACAAAGATTGAATACAAGAGATGAACTAGGGTTTGAGAGGAGATGGTGCTGGTGAAGATGTTGATGGAGATTGACCCCCTACCGATGAGAGGATCGATGATGATGACGATGGTGATGATTTCCCCCTCTCGAAGGGAAGTTTCCCCGGCAGAACAGCTCCGCCGGAGCCCTAGATTGGTTCCGCCAAGGTTCTGCCTCGTGGCGGCGGCGTTTCGTTCCGAAAGCTTGCTTATGATTTTTTTCCAGGGTAAAAGACTTCATATAGCCGAAGATGGTCACCGAAAGCCTGCCAGGGGGCCCACAAGGCAGGGGGCGCGCCAGGGGGGTAGGGCGCACCCCCCCCTCGTGGATGGTGGGTGGCCCCCCTCCGGTATTTCTTCCACTCGGTATTTTTTATTAATTCCAAAAATGACTTTCATGGAGTTTCAGGACCTTTGGAGTTGTGCAAAATAGGTCTCTAATATTTGCTCCTTTTCCAGCCCAAAATTCCAGCTGCCGGCATTCTCCCTCTTCAAATAACCTTGTAAAATAAGAGAGAATAGGCATCAGTATTGTGACATAACGTGTAATAATAGCCCATAATGCAATAAATATCGATATAAAAGCATGATGCAAAATGGACGTATCAAAGACGACGACGATGGCGACACTATGGTTCTCCCGGGCTCGCGTGCATTGGATAAGAGGAGGAGGGAGTCAAGGCGGAGCTCGCAGACAGGGTGATGAGGCGAGGCGGTGGCTCTGGCGACACAGACGATGGCAGCGTGGCCAGATGCTCTGTGGTGCAAGGTGGAGAGCGAGGGAGAGGAGGGGAAAGTGAGAGAGAGTGACAGGGTTGGGCACGGGGGCATGCATGGTGTCCTTATGGTGCAAGGTAGGTGATAGAAGCAAAGGTGTCCCGTCTTTCAATGAGATGGTGATTATCGTTTTTGGAGGAGTAGACTTTGATGATCCGACTACAAACAAGCGAGGACGCCGTGCCTTAGCAATCGCTAAACCAACTCCGAGAGGTTATTGACTGATAACCCACAAGTACAGGGGATCATACCATTTTCGAGGGTAGAGTATCCAACCCAAATTTATTGATTCGACACAAGGGGAGCCAAAGAATATTCTCAAGTATTAGCAGTTGAGTTGTCAATTCAACCACACATGGATAACTTAATATCTGTAGCAAAGTATTTAGTAGCAAAGTAGTATGGAAGTAACGGTAATGGTGGCAAAAGTAACAGTAGCAGTTTTGTAGTAATTGTAATAGTGGCAATGGTAAAGTAACTAAGCAAAGATCAATATGTGAAAATCTCGTAGGCGTTGGATCAGTGATGGATAATTATGTCGGATGCGATTCCTCATGCAATAGTTATAACATAGGGTGACACAAAACTAGCTCCAGTTCATCCATGTAATGTAGGCATGTATTCCGAATATAGTCATACGTGCTTATGGAAAAGAACTTGCATGACATCTTTTGTCCTACCCTCCCGTGGCAGCGGGGTCCTATTGGAAACTAAGGGATATTAAGGCCTCTTTTTAATAGATTACCGGAACAAAGCATTAACACTTAGTGAATACATGAACTCCTCAAACTACGGTCATCACCGGGAGTGGTCCCGATTGTTGCCACTTTGGGGTTGCCGGATCATAACACATAGTAGGTGACTATAGACTTGCAAGATAGGATCAAGAACTCACATATATTCATGAAAACATAATAGGTTCAGATCTGAAATCATGTCACTCGGGCCCTAGTGACAAGCATTAAGCATAGCAAAGTCATAGCAACATCAATCTCAGAACATAACGGATACTAGGGATCAAACCCTAACAAAACTAACTCGATTACATGGTAAATCTCATCCAACCCATCACCGTCTAGCAAGCCTATGATGGAATTACTCACGCACGGCGATGAGCATCATGAAATTGGTGATGGAGGATGGTTGATGATGACGACGGCGACGGATTCCCCTCTCTGGAGCCCCGAATGGACTCCAGATCAACCCTCCCGAGAGATATTAGGGCTTGGCGGCGGCTCCATATCGTAAAACGTGATGAATCCTTCTCTCTGATTTTTTCTCCCCGAATGTGAATATATAGAGTTGGAGTTGAGGTCGGTGGAGCACCAGGGGGGCCACGAGGCAGGGGGCGCGCCCAGGGGGGTAGGGCGCGCCCCCACCCTCATGGACATGGTGTGGGCCCCCTGGCCTTGATTCTTTCGCCAATATTTTTTATTAATTCTAAAAATATTCTCCGTGGAGTTTCAGGTCATTCTGAGAACTTTTATTTATGCACAAAAATAACACCATGGCAGTTCTGCTGAAAACATCATCAGTCCGGGTTAGTTCCATTCAAATCATGCAAGTTAGAGTCCAGAACAAGGGCAAAAGTGTTTGGAAAAGTAGATACGATGGAGACGTATCAACTCCCCCAAGCTTAAACCTTTGCTTGTCCTCAAGCAAGTGAGTTGATAAACTGAAAGTGATAAAGAAAAACTTTTACAAACTCTGTTTGATCTTGTTGTTGCAAATATGTAAAGCCACCATTCAAGTTTTCAGCAAAGATTATGATCTAACTATATTCACAATAACACTTAGGTCTCATGTTTACTCATATCAAGACATAGTCAACTAGCGAGCAATAACAATAAATCTCGGATGAGAACACTTTCTTAAAACAATCATAATATGACATAACAAGATGGTATCTCGCTAGCCTTTCCTGAGACCACAAAACATAAATTCAGAGCACCTCTGAAGATCAAGGACTAACTAAACATTGTAATTCATGGTAAAAGAGATCCAGTCATAGTCATACTCAATATAATTTAGTAATGGATGCAAATTATAGCGGTGCTCTCCAACTGGTGCTTTTTAATAAGAGGGTGATGGCTCAACATAAAAGTAAATAGATAGGCCCTTCACAGAGGGAAGCAGGGATTTGTAGAGGTGCCAGAGCTCGAGGTTTGAAACAGAGATAAATAATATTTTGAGCGGCATACTTTCATTGTCAACATAACAACCAGGAGATCTCGATATCTTCCATTCTACACACATTATAGGCGGTTCCCAAACAGAATGGTAAAGTTTATACTCACCTACCACCAACAATCATCAATCCATGGCTTGCCCGAAACAACGGGTGCCTCCAACTAACAACAATCCTGGGGGAGTTTTGTTTGCAATTATTTTGATTTGAATTGAGCATGGGACTGGGCATCCCGGTTACCAGCCATTTTCTCGTGAGTGAGGAGCGGAGTCCACTCCTCTTGAGAATAACCCGCCTAGCATGGAAGATACAGACAGCCCTAGTTGAAACATGAGTTGTTCGAGCATACAAAACAGAATTTCATTTGAAGGTTTAGAGTTTGACACATACAAATTTACTTGGAACGGCAGGTAGACACCGCATATAGGAAGGTATGGTGGACTCATATGGAATAACTTTGGGGTTTATGGGAGTGGATGCACAAGCAGTATTCCTGCTTAGTACAAGTGAAGGCTAGAAAAAGACTGGGAAGCGACCAACTAGAGAGTGACAACAGTCATGAACATGCATTAAAATTAATAGACATTGAGTGCAAGCATGAGTAGTATATAATCCACCATGAACGTAAATATTGTGGAGGCTATGTTTATTTTGTTTCTACTACATGCATGCACATGTGCCAACTCAAGTCACTCGAATCGTTCAAAGGAGGATACCACCCTATCATACCACATCACAACCATTTTAATAGCATGTTGGCATGCAAGGTAAACCATTATAAACCCCTAGTTAATTAAGCATGGCATAAGCAACTATAATCTCTAATTGTCATTGCAAACATGTTTATTCATAATAGGCTGAATCAGGAACAATGAACTAATCATATTTACAAAAACAAGATAGGTCGAGTTCATACCAGCTTCTCTCATCTCAACCAGTCCATCATATATCATCATTATTGCCTTTCACTTGCACGACCGAATGGTGTGGATAATAATAATAGTGCAGGTGCATTGGACTAAGATGGAATCTGCAAGCATTCAATTCAAGGGAGAAGACAAGGTAATAAAGGCTCTTGGTTAAATCAACAATAATGCACATGAGATCCACTCAACATTTTCATCGTGGTCTTCTCCTCTCGCCCCCAAAGAAAAGAAAAGAAATAAAACTATTTACACGAGAAAGCTCCCAACAAGTAAAAGAAGAACGAGAAATCTTTTTGAGTTTTCTTTTAATTACTACTACTACAGGCATGGAAAGTAAACTAGCTAAAAGCTACAAATATTTTTTTGGTTTTTCTTAAGGTTATTAAAACACACAATAAGAAAGCGAGAAAAATAAAATAAACTAGCATGGATAGTACAATGAAAAAGTATGAGCACCGACAACTAGAATGAGTGTGTGAACATGAATGTAATGTCGGTAAGAAACACGTACTCCCCCAAGCTTAGGCTTTTGGCCTAAGTTGGTCTATATGTTGGAAATATGCCCTAGAGGCAATAATAAAATGGTTATTATTATATTTCCTTGTTCATGATAATTGTCTATTGTTCATGCTATAATTGTACTAACTGGAAACCGTAATACATGTGTGAATACATAGACCACAACATGTCCCTAGTGAGACTCTAGTTGACTAGCTTGTTGATCAATAGATGGTTATGGTTTCCTGACCATGGATATTGGATGTCATTGATAACGGGATCACATAATTAGGAGAATGATGTGATGGACAAGACCCAATCCTAAGCATAGCACAAGATCGTGTAGTTCGTTTGCTAAGAGCTTTTCTAAATGTCAAGTATCATTTCCTTAGACCATGAGATTGTGCAACTCCTGGATACCGTAGGAATGCTTTGGGTGTACCAAACGTCACAACGTAACTGGGTGGCTATAAAGGTGCACTACAGGTATCTCCGAGAGTGTCTGTTGGGTTGGCACAAATCGAGACTGGGATTTGTCACTCCGTATGACGGAGAGGTATCTCTGGGCCCACTCAGTAATGCATCATCATAATGAGCTCAATGTGACTAAGGAGTTAGTCACGGGATCATGCGTTACGGAACGAGTAAAGAGACTTGCCGGTAACGAGATTGAATGAGGTATTGGGATACCTATGATCGAATCTCGAGCGAGTAACATACCGGTGGACAAAGGGAATTGCCTACGGGATTGATTGAATCCCCGACATCGTGGTTCATCAGATGAGATCATCGTGGAACATGTGGGAGCCAACATGGGTATCCAGATCCCGCTGTTAGTTATTGGCCAAAGAACATCTCGGTCATGTCTACATGGTTCCCGAACCTGTAGGGTCTACACACTTAAGGTTCGGTGATGCTAGAGTTGTTATGGGAAATTGTATGTGGTTATCGAAGGTTGTTCGGAGTCCCGGATGAGATCCCGGATGTCACGAGGAGTTCCGAAATGGTCCGGAGGTGAAGATTTATATATGGGAAGTCCAGTTTCAGTCGCTGGAATGGTTTCGGGGGTTATCAGTATTGTACCGGGACCACCGAAAGGTGTCCAGAGATCCACCGGGTGGGGCCACCTGCCCCGGGAGACTTAATGGGCTGAATATGGGTGGGAACCAGCCCCCTAGTGGGCTGGTGTGCCCCCAAGGGCCCAAGGCGCTTAGGGTTTGGAAACCCTAGGGGAGGGGGCGCCTCCACCTTGCTTTGGGGGCAAGTCTCCCCCTCCTCGCCGACGCCCCCCTCTAGATGGGATCTAGAGGGGTCAGCCCCCTCTCCGCTTCACCCTATAAATACAGGGGGTTGGAGGGCTGCAACACTCCTTCCTTGGCACAGCCCCTCCCTCCTCCAACTCTTCCTCCTCCTCCGTAGTGCTTGGCGAAGCCCTGCAGGAATACCACAAGCTCCACCACCACGCCGTCGTGCTGCCGGAGCTCTCCCTCAACTCCTCCTCTCCCATTTCTCGATCAAGAAGGAGGAGACGTCCCCGGGCTGTACGTGTGTTGAACATGGAGGCGCCGTCCATTTGGCGCTAGATCGGATCTTCCACGATTTGAATCGCCGCGAGTATGACTCCATCATCCGCGTTCTAGTAACGCTTCCGCTTAGCGATCTTCAAAGGTATGAAGATGCATTTCCTCTCTCTCTATTGTTGCTAGAATCTCCTAGATGGATCTTGGTGATACGTAGGAAAATTTTGAATTATTGCTATGTTCCCCAACAGTGGCATCATGAGCTAGGTCTATGCATAGATTCTATGCACGAGTAGAACACAAGTAGTTGTGGGCGTTGGTTTGTTCAATATGCTTACTGTTACTAGTCTTATCTTGATTTGGCGGCATCGTGGGATGAAGCGTCCCGGACTGACCTTACACGTACGCTTACATAAGACATGTTCCACCGACTGACATGCACTTGTTGCATAAGGTGGCTAGCGGGTGCCAGTCTCTCCCACTTTAGTCGGATCGGATTCGATGAAAAGGGTCCTTATGAAGGGTAAATAGCAATTGGCATATCACCGTTGTGTCTTTTGCGTAGGTAAGAAACGTTCTTGCTAGAAACCCATAGCAGCCACGTAAAACATGCAACAACAATTAGAGGACGTCTAACTTGTTTTTGCAAGGTATGCTATGTGATGTGATATGGCCAAAAGAATGTGATGAATGATATATGTGATGCATGAGATTGATCATGTTCTTGTTATAGGAATCATGACTTGCATGTCGATGAGTATGACGACCGGCAGGAGCCATATGAGTTGTCTTAATTTATTGTATGACCTGCGTGTCATTGAAAACTCCATGTAATTACTTTACTTTATTGCTAACCATTAGCCATAGTAGTAGAAGTAATACTTGGCGAGACAACTTCATGAAGACACGATGATGGAGATCATGGTGTCATGCCGGTGACGAAGGTGATCATGACGCGCCTCAAAGATGAAGATCAAAGGCGCAAGATGATATTGGCCATATCATGTCACTTTATGATTTGCATATGATGTCTGTCATGTTTACATCTTATTTGCTTAGAACGATGGTAGCATAAATAAGATGATCCCTCACTAAAATTTCAAGAAAGTGTTCCCCCTAACTGTGCACCATTGTGAAAGTTTGTTGTTTCGAAGCACCACGTGATGATCGGGTGTGATAGATTCTAACATTCGCATACAATGGCTGTAAGCCAGATTTACCATGCAAAACACTTAGGTTGACTTGACGAGCCTAGCATGTACAGACATGGCCTCGGAACACAAGAGACCGAAAGGTCGAACATGAGTCGTATAGTAGATACAATCAACATGAGATGTTCACCAATGATGACTAGTCCATCTCACGTGATGACCGGACACGGCCTAGTTGACTCGGATCATGTATCACTTAGATGACTAGAGGGATGTCTATCTGAGTGGGAGTTCATTAAATAATTTGATTAGATGAACTTAATTATCATGAACATAGTCAAAAGGTCTTTGCAAATTATGTTGTGGCTTGCACTTTAGTTCTACTGTTTTAGATATGTTCCTAGAGAAATTTTTAGTTGAAAGTTGACAGTAGCAATTGTGCGGACTGTGTCCGTATACTGAGGATTGTCCTCATTGCTGCGCAGAAGGATTATGTCCTTAATGAACCGCTCGGTGTGCTAAACCTCGAGCGTCGTTTGTGGATGTTGTGAACATCTGACATACACGTTTTGATGGCTACGTGATAGTTCAGTGCGTAATGCTAAACGGTTTAGAATTGAGGCGCCAAAGATGTTTTTGGAACGTACCAGAACATATGAGATGTTAAGGACTGAAATTGGGATTTCAGGCTCGTGCCCACATCAAGAGGTATGAGACCTCCGACAAGTTTCTTAAGCGTGCAAACTAAGGGAGAAAAGCTCAATCGTTGAGCATGTGCTTAGATTGTCTGAGTACTACAATCGCTTGAATTGAGTGGGAGTTAATCTTCCAGATGAGATAGTGATGGTTCTCCAAAGTCACTCCCACCAAGCTACAAGAGTTTCGTGATGAACTATAACATATCAGGGATAGATATGATGATCCTTGAGCTATTCATGATATTTGACACCGCGAAAGTAGAAATCAAATAGGAGCATCAATTTTTGATGGTTAGTAAAACCACTAGTTTCAAGAAGGGCAAGGACAAGAAGGGATTCTTCATGAAACGAAATCAGTTGCTGCTCTAGTGAAGAAACCCAAGGTTGAACCCAAACCCGAGACTAAGTGCTTCTGTAATGAGGGGAACAGTCACTGAAGCAGAATTACCCTAGATACTTGGTAGATGAGAAGGCTGGCAAGGTCGGTAGAAGTATATTGGATATACATTATATTAATGTGTACTTTACTAGTACTCCTAGTAGCACCAGGGTATTACATACCGGTTCGGTTGCTAAGTGTTAGTAACTCGAAATAAAAGGCTACGGAATAAACGGAGACTAGCTAAAGGCGAGGTGACGATATGCGTTGGAAGTGTTTCCAAGGTTGATGTGATCAAACATCGCACGCTCCCTCTAACATCGGGATTGGTGTTAAAACTAAATAATTGTTATTTGGTGTTTGCATTGAGCATAGACATGATTGGAATATGTTTATCGCAAAACAATTATTCATTTAAGGAGAATAATGGTTACTCCATTTATTTGAATAATACCTTCACTGGTCTTGCACCTAAAATGAATGGTTTATTGAATCTCGATCGTAGGTATACACATGTTCATGCCAAAAGATATAAGATAGTAATGTTAGTACCACATGTTTGTGGCACTGCCATTTGAGTCATATTGGTATAAAACACATGAAGAGGCTCCATGTTGATGGATCTTTGGACTCACTCGTTTTTGAAAAGATTGAGACATGCGAACCATGTCTATTGGTATATACACATGAAGAAACTCCATGCAGATGGATCGTTTGGACTCACTTGATTTTGAATCACTTGAGACATGCAAATCATACCACATGGGCAAGATGGCTGAAAGGCCTCGTTTTTCAGTGAGATGGAACAAGAGAGCAACTTGTTGGAAGTAATACATTTGATGTGTGCAATCCAATGGGTGTCGAGGCATGCAGTGAATATCATTATGCTCTTACTTCACAGATGATTTGAGTAGATTCTAAGTATATTTACTTGATGAAACACGAGTCTGAATTATTGAAAGGTTTAAGTAATTTCAGAGTAAAGTTGAAGATCGTCGTGACAATAGGATAAAATGTCTATGATATGATCATAGAGATGAATGTCTGAGTTACGTGTTTGGTACACAATTAAGACATTATGGAAATTGTTTCACAACTAATACCGCCTGGAACACCATAGTGTGATGGTGTATCTGAACATCATAGTTGCACCCTATTGGATGTGGTGCATACCATGATGTCTCTTATCAAATTACCACTATCATTTATGGGTTAGGCATTAGAGACAACCGCATTCACTTTAAATAGGGCACCACACAATTCCGTTGAGACGACAGCGTATGAACCATGGTTTAGAGAAACCTAAGCTGTCGTTTCTTAAAGTTTGGGACTGCGACGCTTATGTGAAAAAGTTTCAGGCTGATAAGCTTGAACCCAAAACGGATAAATGCATCTTCATAGGACACCCAAAAACAGTTGGCTACACCTCCCTTCTCAGATCCGGAAGCAAAATGGATTGTTTATAGAATCGGGTCCTTTCTCGAGGAAAAGTTTCTCTTGAAAGAATTGAGTGGGAGGATGGTGAAGTCTTGATGAGGTTATTGAACTGTCACTTCAAGTGTGTAGCAGGGCACAGGAAGTTGTTCCTGTGGCGCCTACACCAATTGAAGTGGAAGCTGATGATAGTGATCATGAAACTTTGGATCGAGTCACTACCAAACCTCGCAGGTCGACAAGGATGCGTACTACTTCAGAGTGGTATGGTAATCCTGTCTTGGAAGTCATGTTGCTAGACAACAATGAACCTACGAGCTATGGAGAAGCGATGGTGGGCCCGGATTTCGACGAATGGCTCAAGGCCATAAAATCCGAGAGGATCCATGTATGAAAACAAAGTATAGACTTTAGAAGAACTACTTGATGGTCGTAAGGCTGTTGGGTACAAATGGATTTTAAAAGGAAGACGGACAATGATGGTAAGTATCACCATTAAGAAAGCTCGACTTGTCATTAAGATGTTTTCCGACAAGTTCAAGGAGTTTACTACGATGAGACTTTCTCACTCATAACGATGCTAAGAGTCGGTTGGAATTATATTAGCAGTTACTGCATTATTTATAAAATCTTGCAGATAGGATGTCACAACATTGTTTCCTCGACGATTTTGTTGAGGAAAGGTTGTATGTGATACAACCAGAAGGTTTTCTCAATCCTGAAAGATGCTAACAAGTATGCAAAGCTCCAGCAATCCTTCTAAGGACTGGAGTAAGCATCTCGGAGTTGGAATATACGCTTTGATGAGATGATCAAAGATTTTGGGTTTATACAAAGTTTATGAGAAACTTGTATTTCCAAAGAAGTGAGTGGGAGCACTATAGAATTTCTGATGAGTATATTTTGTTAACATATTGTTGATCAGAAATGACGTAGAATTTCTGGAAAGCATATAGGGTTATTTGAAAAGTGTTTTTCAATGGAAAACCTGGATTAAGCTACTTGAACAATGAGCATCAAGATCTATAAGGATAGATCAAAAAACTCTTAATAGTACGTTCAAATGAACACACACCGTGACAAGATTTTGAATGAGTTCAAAATAGATCGGCAAAGGAGTTCTTGGCTGTGTTATAAGGTGTGAGTATTGAGTAAGACTCAAGACCTGACCACGGAAGAAGAGAGAGAAAGGACGAAGGTCGTCCCCTATGCTTTAGACATAGGCTCTACAATATGCTATGATGTGTACCGCACCTGAAGTGTGCCTTGCCATGAGTCAGTCAAGGGGTACAAGAGTGATCCAGGAATGGATCACAGGACAGCGGTCAAACTTATCCTTAGTAACTAGTGGACTAAGGAATTTTCTCGATTATGGAGGTGGTAAAAGAGTTCGTCGTAAAGGGTTACGTCGATGCAAACTTTGAGACTAATCTGGATGACTATGAGTAGTAAACCGGATTCATATAGTAGAACAATTATTCAGAATAGCTCCAACTAGTGCATGGTAGCTACATCTACAAGATGACACAGAGATTTGTAAAGCACACACAGATTTGAAAGGTTCAGACTCGTTGACTAAAAACCTCTCTCACAAGCGAGATATGATCAAACACCATGAGTGTTGGATTCATTACAATCACATAGTGATGTGAACTAGATTATTGACTCTAGTGCAAGTGGGAGACCATTGGAAATATGCCCTAGAGGCAATAATAAAATGGTTATTATTATATTTCCTTGTTCATGACAATTGTCTATTGTTCATGCTATAATTGTATTAACTGGAAACCGTAATACATGTGTGAATACATAGACCACAACATGTCCCTAGTGAACCTCTAGTTGACTAGCTCGTTGATCAATAGATGGTTATGGTTTCCTGACCATGGACATTGGATGTCATTGATAACGGAAGCACATCATTAGGTGAATGCTGTGATGGACAAGACCCAATCCTAAGCATAGCACAAGATCGTGTAGTTCGTTTGCTAAGAGCTTTTCTAAATGTCAAGTATCATTTCCTTAGAACATGAGATTGTGCAACTCCCGGATGCCGTAGGAATGCTTTGGGTGTACCAAACGTCACATCGTAAATGGGTGGCTATAAAGGTGCACTACAGGTATCTCTGAAACTGTCTGTTGGGTTGGCACGAATCGAGACTGGGATTTGTCACTCCGTATGATGGAGAGGTATCTCTGGGCCCACTCGGTAATGCATCATCATAATGAGCTCAATGTGACTAAGGAGTTAGTCACGGGATCATGCGTTACGGAATAAGTAAAGAGACTTGCCGGTAACGAGATTGAACGAGGTATTGGGATACCGACGATCGAATCTCGGGCAAGTAACATACCGATGGACAAAGGGAATTGTATACGGGATTGATTGAATCCCTGACATTGTGGTTCATCCAATGAGATCATCGTGGAACATGTGGGAGGCAACATGGGTATCCAGATCCCGCTGTGAGTTATTGGCCGGAGAACGTCTTGGTCATGTCTACATGGTTCCCGAACCCATAGGGTCTACACACTTAAGGTTTGGTGACGCTAGAGTTGTTATGGGAAATTGTATGTGGTTACCGAAGGTTGTTCAGAGTCCCGGATGAGATCCTGGACGTCACGAGGAGTTCCGAAATGGTTCGGAGGTGAAGATTTATATATGGGAAGTCCAGTTTCAGTCGCCGGAATGGTTTCGGGGGTTATCGGTATTGTACCGGGACCATTGAAAGGTGTCCAGAGGTCCACCAGGTGGGGCCACCTACCCCAGGGGACTTAATGGGCTGACTATGGGAGGGAACCAGCCCCCTAGTGGGCTGGTGCGCCCCCCCCCCAAGTGCCCAAGGCGCCTAGGGTTTGGAAACCCTAGGGGAGGCGGCGCCTCCACCTTGCTTTGGGGGCATTCCCCCATCCTGGCCCCCCCCCCCCGCACCCTCTAGATGGGATCTAGAGGGGCCGGCACTCTCTCCCCTTCACCCTATAAATAGAGGCAGGGTGGGAGGGCTGCAACACCCCTTCCCTGGCGCAGTCCCTCCCTCCTGCAACTCTTCCTACTCGTCTTTAGTGCGTGGCGAAGCCCTGCAGGAATACCACAAGCTCCACCACCACGCCATCGTGCTGCCGGAGCTCTCCCTCAACTTCTCCTATCCCCTTGCTGGATGAAGAAGGAGAAGACGTCCCTGGGCTATACGTGTGTTGAACGCGGAGGCGCCGTCCGTTCGGCGCTAGATCGGATCTTCGGTGATTTGAATCGCCGCAAGTACGACTCCATCATCCGCGTTCTAGTAACACTTCTGCTTAGCGATGTTCAAAGGTATGAAGATGCACTTCTACTCTCTCTCTCTTGTTGCTAGAATCTCTTATACGGATCTTGGTGATACGTAGGAAAATTTTGAATTATTGCTACGTTCCCCAACACTATGCCCATGGATTAAAGCTACTCTCTCCGGTGTACTGAGGAGTGTCATCTGAGTGCCACTGGTTGGCGATCTCCTCCGGATTCCACTGATAAATAGACTATCGATAAGGGTCAAGTGGTGGTTCCGGCTCAGGCTCTGGAGCTGGTGTCAGGCTCCGGTATGCATAAACGGCCTCCGGCAAGATGAGGTACGTGCCTGAAAATATGTTAAAAAAAGAGGGTGCAGGCAAGATAATAGTCTCACTGTGAGTTTTATTAAATATCAAATTATACTTAAGCATCATCTCCTTATTTTTAACAATAAATTCATGTGCTACCATACTCTTCTAATCTAGAAAAATAGGGGGAAGCAACTTTTCCTCTTTCTCATAATGCCTAATAGGTATCTTAAAGTGTTTAGCAAGGCGTGAAGCAAAGATGCCTCCAAAGATGGGGCCCTTTGTACGGTTTAGACTTAATCGTTTAGCAATAATAGCGCCTAAACTAAAAGTGATATCGTGAAACAAAGCATGGCACAAAATAACAATATCAGGGGCACTAAAGTTTCCATAGTTCCCGCGACCAATTAAGCATCTACTAGCAAATATTGCAAAGTAACGTAGAACAGGAAAGTGTATGCTAGTAATTCTTGCATCGGAAACCTTCCTCGTCTCCCCTACAACGATCATATCAATAAACCCTTCCACATCACTACGATGTGGTTCCTCTATTCTGCCCTCAAAGGGTATCTTGCAAACCCCACAAAAATCATATAGTGACATCTCCTTGACCTCATCATATAAATGAAACTCCAATGAAGGTAGTGATTTCCTAGCATGGAAATAAAAAATTTGCACTAAAATATTAGTAAGTAGGAGATACTGATCAAGCTAGTCGTGGAGGAAGTCGGTGAGGCCTGCATTCTCAGCCAAATAATAGAAATCATCATGAATCCCGGCTGCCCTCAAGAACTCATCACACGGCCATTCACACGGCCGAACCTCCGCAGTGCGAGGATTGTATTTGGGCTTTTTATTCTCTTCACTCTTCTTATCCTTCGAGCTTCGGCTCGAAGAGCCCCTCAACATCCTCCTCAACATTTTCTTCCTCTGAAAATTTCTGAAATTTTTAGTAACTCAAAACAAACATGAACCAAACTCAACGAAATTGATAGCAACTACTCCCACAAGTGCCTAGAGACTATATCATGCATTGGAGCTACTTGGGACCAGATAAATTTGACATGCAAGCTCAAGAACAGGGTCACCTAGGCAGTAATTTTTTTGCAATGAATAAAGCACTAGAACAAAAACTAATTGGACCATTGGAGGAGTCACATACCAAAGAACAATCCCCCAAAGCAGTTTTGTGAGTGGAGCTTTGAGCAAGGAGATCGAAAATGGCAGCAAGATGAGGTAGAACTCGTGCTTGAGCTGGTTGGTGATTTTTTTGGGAGGAACAAGAAGTGTGTGGGTGCAGGAATAAGTGGAGGGGGGCCACCAGGGGTCCACGAGGCAGGGGGCGCACCCTGGACCCTCGTGGCCAGGTGCTTGCCCCCTGTGGTGTGTTCTCTGTGTCAGATATTCTCAGATATTCTAGAAAAAAACATATTTCATTTTCAGGGCATTTGGAGAACTTATATTTTCAGGGTATTTTTTTGTTGTAAGGATAATTCAAAAAATAGGTAGAAAATACTAGTTTTGCTTTATTTAATATAAATAATATAAAGTAAAAGAGGGTACAGAAGGTTGTGCTTTCTAACTTCATCCATCTCATGCTCATCGAAAGGAATCCACTAACAAGGTTGATCAAGTCTTATTAACAAACTCATTCCGAATAACATGGAACCGGAGAAATTTCGAATAACACTAGGTTACCTCAACAGGGATATGTACATCCCCAATTATAAGAATATCATATTTCTTCTTGACAGTAGGAAGAGGAAATTCAAAACCTCCCATAATAATCAATGGAATTTTCCAATAGAATTGATACTATGAACTTGAGGTTGTTTCCTCAGAAAGTGTACCGTATGCTCATTACCATTAACATGAAAAGTGACATTGCCTTTGTTGCAATCAATAACAGCCCCTGCAGTATTCAAAAAGGGTCTACCAAGGATAATCGACATACTATCGTCCTCGGGAATGTCAAGAATAACAAAGTTCGTTAAGATAGTAACGTTTGCAACCACAACAGGCACATCCTCACAAATACCGACAGGTATAGCGGCTGATTTATTGGCCATTTGCAAAAATATTTCAGTAGGTGTCAACTTATTCAATTCAAATCTATGATATAAAGAGAGAGGCATAACACTAACACCGGCTCTAAGATCACATAAAGCAGTTTTAACATAGTTTCTTTTAATGGAGCATGGTATAGTTGGTACTCCTGGACCTCCTTGTTTCTTAGGTATTCCACCCTTAAAAGTGTAATTAGCAAGCATGGTGCAAATTTCAGCTTCCGGTATCTTTCTTTAATTTGTAACAATATCTTTCATGTACTTAGCATAAGAATTTATTTTAAGTATATCAGTCAAACCCGTAAAAGGATAGGTCCAATCATTTCAGCAAAGCGCTCAAAATCCTCATCATCCTTTTTCTTGGATGGTTTAGGAGGAAAAGGCATGGGTTTCTGAACCCATTGTTCTCTTTCTTTACCGTGCTTCCTAGCAACGAAGACTCTCTTATCATAACATTGATTCTTTGATTGTGGGTTATTGCTATGTCTTGAGCTTGCATTGGTTTTTCCCTTGAAGAGGAAAGGGTGATGCAGCAAAGTAGCATAAGTATTTCCCTCTGTTTTTGAGAACCAAGGTATCAATCCATTAGGAGGCTCCTCAAAAGTCCCACGCACCTACACAAACAAACAAGAACCTTGCAACCAACGCGATAAAGGGGTTGTCAATCCCTTCACGGTAACTTGCAAAAGTGAGATCTGATAGAGATAATAAGATAAGATAAATATTTTTGGTATTTTTATGATATAGATGGAAAAGTAAATATGCAAATAAAAGTAGATGGAAAACTTATATGATAAAAGATAGACCCGGGGGCCATAGGTTTCACTAGTGGCTTCTCTCAAGATAGCATAAGTATTACGGTGGGTGAACAAATTACTGTTGAGCAATTGATAGAAAAGCGCATAATAATGAGATTATCTAGGCATGATCATGTATATGGGCATCACGTCCATGACAAGTAGATCGAAACGATTCTGCATCTACTACTATTACTCCACACATCGACCGACTCCTGCCTGCATCTAGAGTATTAAGTTCATGAAGAACAGAGTAACGCATTAAGAAAGATGACATGATGTAGCAGGATAAACTCATGCAATATGATATAAACCCCATCTTTTTATCCTTGATGGCAACAATACAATACGTGCCTTGCTGCCCCTGCTGTCACTGGTAAAGGACACCGCAAGATTGAACCCAAAGCTAAGCACTTCTCCCATTGCAAGAAAGATCAATCTAGTAGGCCTGTAGCGACCCGACCTGAATGGATCAAGTCTCTGTGCTTAAGTGTCATCCCTGGATCGGTATGCTGACACACACAGTACTCGAGGAGTTATAACAGAGGTAGATCACATGTATAAAGTAGCGTAAATACTATTACCTCAATCCAAAATAGCGGAAGTAAAAAGGTTGTGGATTCCCATCAACACCAACGGCAAAGTTGAGTATAGGAATCGTAACCCTAACGTATCACTTACTCGTCGTAAGATCCTACAACATGAGACGTTGCAGCCACAAAGGGTCAGTACATTGAATGTACTGGCAAATTCACACCATAGTGTAATGATGAAATAAAGGCTATCACTACATGCATATTTGGCTGGTGGAAAGCTCTATGGTTACAGTTTTGCATAAAGCCAATTTTTCCCTACTGCAAAGGAATAAATTTATTTAACTATCATGGTGGTTGTTAAACATTGAGAATGGTTGACGGCATTCTCAATCCCAATTAAAAGTAATCATTAAAACCCAACAATATTAATTAAAGTAACATGATGAGATCAATAGGATAACCCAAGTACTAGATACTCAAAACGTCCATAACCGGGGACACGGCTAACCATGATTAGTTTATACACTCTGCAGAGGTTTGCGCACTTTTCCCCACAAGACACGATCGCCTCCGTTTGATTCCTCACACTACATGATGTTTGAGAAATGGATGACCGAGACATAGTCTTTCGGAAGCGCTAGCACCTTACATAAAGGGTAGACCGGTACACCTACTTTCCCCTACATATGCTAGTCTACCCGTAAGAGTTCGCACAACTTAATCAACTATGCCAGAGCCCATAATGGCTTGTGGCTGCACACGTAAGTTTCTAGTTTGAATAATCTCATGATCCCTTTGAGCCTGGGTGGCGGTCCGAAGAAAAACAGGCAAATCCTGGAAACCAGGTACCTCAATCCACCCAGATGTCTGTTTAAGTTGCCACCTTAAGTAAACCATTAATTAACAATCTCACATCTGTCATGGATACACTCACCCAATCCACGTCTACTAGCATAGCATGGCAATATAAGCAAATGTAGAAATAACTCCCAAAGGTTTGAATATTAAACAGGTAATAGGTACTACCTCATCTACTTCCCAAACCCACAGTTTAATTAGATCCTAATCATGCAATGTTTGAGGATTGAACTAATGCAATAAAACTGGGTATGAGAAAAGGTATGATCAAAGTGTGAACTTGCCTGCAATGTTGATGAAGATGATTCGCACTCAAAACTCTTGATAGTTCTACTCGTCACACTCCAGTCAATCTATCGTGAGCAAGCAATAGTAACCACACATAAGCAATCACTCAAAAGATCAGAAAGAACGAAGAGAACAACTCGGAAAACATCAGGACCAAGCAAATAACTCTTGCAGCATAAAACAATTTCTAACAGTACCAAAACTATGTGCATTTGGCCTTATCAGAAAGTTTAGGTCAATAGCTTCGATTTGCAAAAAGAATCAAATAAATCGGAGTTATAAAACTTGAGTTACGATCAAACGAAGTTCAAATACTAAACTGTTTGAAACTCAAATTTTAAACTTTCAAAATATGTTTAAGTTGTTTTACTGGATAGAGGGGATCATAACAAAGAAGTGGGTGTTGGTTTCGTTGAATTTGGACAAACGAGTAAAAAGTTGTGAGCGTTTGAAGTCCAGGGGCTAAACTGTAAATAAAACATCTGCAGATAAGTCCCTGACTAAAACTAACGGAAATAGAAAAAGTATAAATAACGAACATTCGTTAAACAGTACTACAGAACGAAAACGTTCACTAAAACTTCCTAAACAGAAAGCGTTCGCTAAATAATCTAACCAAAAAAATAAAACCGGCTAAAAGGTAAACCGAAGAAAACCGAAAAGAATAAACCGGATCGGGCGGTTTATTTACAGGTTCGGTGATTCGGCGGCTTTGGCGACAAAACCGGCGGCGGCGGGATTGAACTCCGGTGACAGCGGGCGGCTCGGGCGGGGTCGCTGGCGGTGCTCCGGTGGCCGGGGGCAACGGCGAGGGGCGAGGGCGGCGAGGTGGCGGCGGTGGCGCACGGGATGGAGGCGCAGAACGGCGGCGGCAGCGGCGGTAACCGATGGCGGCGGCGGCGGATCTGGCGATGGCGGCGGCGCTAGCAGAGAGAGAGGGAGGCGGGGTCAGCGCATTTATAGGAGGCGGGGCCTCGGGTGTGTGGAGGAGGGGGCAAGGCGGCGCGGGGAGACCGACTCGGCGACGGCGGTGGCCGGCGAGTCGTGCGGCGGCGGGACTCCCGCTCGAGGTCGGGGACGGCGCGGCTGGCTGGGCTTGGCCTGGCAGGAGCTGGGCCAGCCCAGTCGGGGAGAGGAGAAGATTGTTTTTTTATAAAAAAAAGTTTATTTCTACAGAAGAAGAAATAAAACTAAATAAACTAAAATATACTATAGGCATATAATATATCAAAAAATTTAGAAAAAGATTTCCTACAAGCTGAACATTATTATAGGTTCAAATAAAATCTACAAAAAATCATATAAATCAAACAATGCTCCTGCTCTACTAAAATCCAATAAAAGTCATTTTTAGAAATACCAAAATTAATTCAAATTTATTTATCTCCATTTTTTATTGTAGGGAATCATGTTACCCTATTTTCCATGTATTTTATTTTTGGAGAAAAATAATTTGAATAAAACCCAAATACTCCAAATTAAAAATAATTTCCAAAACGACTTTGAATTTGATCCTTTAAAACTCCCAACTCATATTTCCTTTTTTTGAAGAAGTCATTTTATCTTCTCTCATGAAAATCATTGGGTTGCTTGAAGTTTTATGAATTGGAAATATTTCCAAATGAAATTCAAATATTTTGAAATACCCTTTCATTTAAATAAATGGAAGAAGTCATATCATCTTCGCTCAAGGGTTTTGTATTTGAAAATAATTTGAATTCATGAAGATCAGAAAAGAAAATGAAAGTTTGGGAAAGTCCTTTTATTCCCTCTCATTTAACTTTCAAAAAAGTTTCGAATTACACTCAATTTCACACAATCAATCAAATCTATCTATTTAATATAACATTCCAAAATTTAGAATTTTGGGATGTTACAAACCTACCACCCCTAAAATGAATCTCATCCTCGAGATTCGGAGAGGCTAGCAAGAAATAGGTTAGGGTTTGGGGGTCTTCAAGATCCATCGATCGTCACAGGGGGGTCGGGGTGCTACCACCCTTAGAAACATGGTTACGGTTCCATCAAAACTCATATACTCCATCCTTATTCCTAACAGTGTCGGTCCCTTCAGATCTTCAGGATAATTTCCTTCTCTGGGCTCTTCCGGTAGTGGTATAACCTTTTTACTTAATTCCCGTGTCCATTTATCTTAGTAAGGTTATTCCATGATTGGGTTTTCCTTAGCTGACGGGTCTGGCGCCAATACTAATTAGCTATCGATATCTCATGGTGGTCAACAATTTATGGTTTCTCCTGCAGAAAACGGGTCTGGGTTGAACCTCACCGTATATCCTACGATTGGCAACAGCTGCCGTGTACAAGGGAAAATACTTATACCATTCTAAGGTTCAAACAAGGTTTAATATCGTTGTCTCTCTACTCTAGGTAAGTCACTTAGATTTACCATCCCATATAGCAAGGCGAATAATAAGCGTAAGTCGGTATGGTGATCAATCCATCCCGCACCCAAATCATTATCTTGTATATGGTTTAGCGAATCTCGCATTCTAACACTCGGTCATCCTCACAAGCATTGCAGAATTTCTCTTGTCGACGAACCAAGTTCGGATAAATCCATTGATTCTGCAAGCCAAACAAACATCTATCGGTCCTTCACAACTCTCAGGTTTTGCGTTACTCCTATAAGATCGTCGGTTGATAAAGTCGTAACTTCTTACATGGTTTTTCCTTCAGCAAGAGCGTGCTTGCTTCTTGGCAGGTCCTGGGGCCTGTGGGTTATGGCCCATCTCATCACTTCTAAACCTTGAACTCATCATCGGGGCAACTGATCATTATTCCAACATTCAACTTCCATCTTCCTAGCATACTTAAAATCCATCCAATTGTAATGTCTTTCTTCCTTCTATTTGTACCAAACTAAGACGTGATTACTCAGACTCATCCTGGAATTTCCATTGATCCATATTTCCAACATCATACCTCCTTTATATCCAATAGTAATTCATCTCTTCTTCCTCGTGGGATGTCCCACATACCGAGATAAAAACTTATACTTATGAAGTCCATACTCCACTTCGTGGAACATCATTATCCTTTCTAGGGTCAAGCGTCCTTACAGGGGAATATTGGCCATCTATGCATGGCACTTCTTCAACTGGGAAACGTGAAACACATCATGAACTTCTGACAGTCCTTCGGGTGACTCCAACTTGTTGGCCACTTCTCCCCTACGCTCCAAAACTCGGTATGGTCCTACAAATCTCGGGGCTAACTTTCCCTTAACTCCAAATAGTTTAACTCCTCGCAGAGGGGACACACGAAGACATGCTCTATCTCCAATTTCATAGACTTCCTCCTTGCATTTTTTAGTCTGCATAACTCTTCTACCTGGACTGAGCTACCTTCAGTCTATCTCGAATCAATTTAACATTCTCTTCTGACTCCTTGATCAGATTTGGTCCAAACAACTGACTGTCTCCAGCTTCATCCCACATCAACGGTGTCTGGCTCCTTCTCCCATACAAAGCTCCAAAAGGATCATCTTCAAACTAGTTTGGTAACTGTTGTTGTATGAGAACTCAGCGTAAGGTAGTTTATCATCCCTACTAGATCCATAATTTAGCGCACACGCTCTCAACATGTCCTCTAGAATCTGTTTGACTCCCTCGGTCTATCCGTCTGTCTGCGGATGAAAGGCTGTACTGAACTCTAGCCTAGTACCCAAAGTATGCTGCAGCTGATTCCAAAACTTTGAGATAAACCATGTTCCTCCATCTGATACGATGGTCCTCGGAACTCCATGCAGACATACGATCCTGGTCAAATATATCTTGGCCAACTTCGCACTTGTATATGTGGTTTTCACTGGGATAAAGTGAGCCACTTTGGTCAAGCGAATCAACTACTACCCAGATAGAATCATATCCCGTTCGGGTTCTGGGAAATCCGGTAATGAAATCCATGCCAAGCTTATCCCACTTCCATTCGGGTATCGGCATATGCAGTAGTAATCCTGCGGGCTTCTGATGCTCTACTTTTACTCTCTCTGGCTTACATCACCTACGACTTCATACTCCGCAATATCCTTCTTCATACCAGTCCACCAGAAACACTCCTTCGAATTCAAATACATCTTGGTGTTTCCAGGGCGAATCGGGTATGGTGAGTCATGAGCCTCTTTAAGTATTTACTTCCTGATCCTTGCATTATTGGGAACATATACACGGTCCTCGAGCCATAAGATGTCGTGCTCATCCTTACGAAAACCTTTGGTCTTTCCTCTGCTCATCCTCTCTTTTAACTCAGAAGTCTCTTTGTCATCCTTCTGAGCTTCACGGATCTTTCCCAACAATGTAGACTGAACTTCCATTGCTGCAACAAAACCTTTGGGAACAATCTCCAACCGAAGTTCCCTGAGATTCTCGGCTAACTCCTTTGGTAATCCCCCGCTTGTGAGGGTATTCGTCCTTGTTTTATTTATGATTATGTCCTATTTCTCCACAAAGCTTGTATGCACAAGGTTTCTTCATATCCTTTCCATAAGGCCTTAACTTCTGGGACACAAGACGAGACCTTTGCAGAGTCAACTTAAATTCTTCTCAAGTGGTTACTCTTTGCCATCCATTGATGGTTTGGTACATCCTCCACCAAGTAACATCACCTCTTTCAAAACTTTGAAGAGCATGTTGGGTCATATCCTTTCCGACTACAGGGTTATTCTTCATGTGATCCTCCATGTTCTGAATCCATTGGTCCATCTCCAATTGACTCATCGGTCCAAAAAACATAAGCTCATCTCTATTCATCCTTTATTGGGTCCATGGGTTTGGGGTGCGATAAGAGAGATCGAGAGGGATGCACACAGTGCAAACAATAGTTTTGAAAAGATAGGTTTTATTGTGGCTGTCGGAAAAACAACAAAAAAATGACAGCTCACAAACGTCGCATCTAACGTAGGTATAACGGGGTTTGGTCTTCTAAAGGTCAATAAATCTGCAAGTCGTCAAACTCTTCAAGTCTTGTTCATGTCTCCGATGGCTTCTTTTGATCATGCTTGTCCTTCTCAAGTTCCTATGCCAGATCTCTATTGACGCGAAGTCTCTAGTGACATCCTTTAATACTTCTGGCATTGCATTCCAAACTTCTGGGTTTCAACCTCCTTGACATGAACCATGGTCCTAATGTCCTTCAGTTCCTGACAAATCTCCGGTATCTCGAGGTTTTGTTCCTCCAGTTTGGCCACTTCAGCTTCTGGTTCCTGAGTTCTTCATGAATTGCCTCCTTGTCAAATATGACTTCCTAAAGTCCATCTTAAAATCCTTGATATAATACTCCAAATCCTGGTGATACACCAGCTAAGGTTAAAACTGCATCCTTTGCTGACAGATGCTCCATGTTTAGGTCTTTCTCCGATACACCTTGATCTCGGGTATTGACAGCTTCCATAGTCTGTCGAGTTCCATAAGGGTAGCCTTCCTAGGTCATACTAATATGGAAATTCTTCAGAGCCTTCAAATTCTCCTAGTCTTCGAAGTTTTCATCCGTCGTAGTTTCCATCATTATAATGCTTGGTAAAATCCTCTTCATTCCGAAGTGGTCTTAGTTGTCTGATATCTGGTCCTTCTTGGAGTGGTCTCATCATTCGAATCTTCGAGGGGTCAAAAGGGGAAAAGGGGTATGGTCTCACTAAAAGGAAATATTTGAATAAGCTCGGAAGAGAAGAGAGGTAAAAGATTCTTTTGAAAAGAAAGTTGTAGAGAAAATCTTTCCTATGGGCTTGCCAGTTTCTAGGGTCACGTCCTACAGTCAACATGTGCTCTGATACCATCTTGTAGCGACCCGACCCGAATGGATCAAGTATCTGTGCTTAAGTGTCATCCCTGGATCGGTATGCTGACACACACAGTACTCGAGGATTTATAACAGAGGTAAATCACATGTATAAAGTAGCGTAAATACTATTACCTCAATCCAAAATAGTGGAAGTAACAAGGTTGTGGATTCCCATCAACACCAACGGCAAAATTGAGTATAGGAATCATAACCCTAACGTATCACTTACTCGTCGTAAGATCCTGCAACATGAGACGTTGCAGCCACAAAGGGTCAGTACATTCAATGTACTGGCAAATTCACACCATAGTGTAATGATGAAATAAAGGCTATAACTACATGCATATTTGGCTGGTGGAAAGCTCTATGGTTACAGTTTTGGATAAAGCCAATTTTTCCCTACTGCAAAGGAATAAATTTATTTAACTATCATGGTGGTTGTTAAACATTGAGAATGGTTGACAACGTTCTCAATCCCAATTAAAAGTAATCATTAAAACCCAACAATATTAATTAAAGTAACATGATGAGATCAACAGGTGTTGGTGTCAAAACCGGCAGATCTCGGGTAGGGGGTCCCGAACTGTGCGTCTAGGCGGATGGTAACAGGAGACGAGGGACACGATGTTTTACCCAGGTTCGGGCCCTCTCGATGGAGGTAAAACCCTACGTCCTGCTTGATTAATATTGATGATATGGGTAGTACAAGAGTGGATCTACCACGAGATCAAGGAGGCTAAACCCTAAAGCTAGCCTATGGTATGATTGTTGTAATGTATGTTGTGTCCTACGAACTAAAGCCCTCCGGTTTATATAGACACCGGAGGAGGCTAGGGTTACACAAAGTCGGTTACAATGGTAGGAGATCTACATATCCGTATCGCCAAGCTTGCCTTCCACGCCAAGGAAAGTCCCATCCGGACACGGGACGGAGTCTTCAATCTTGTATCTTCGTAGTCGTGGAGTCCGGCGGACGATGATAGTCCGGCTGTCCGGACTCCCCCTAGTCCAGGACTCCCTCAGTAGCCCCTGAACCAGGCTTCAATGACGATAAGTCCGGCGCGCATAATGTTCGGCATTGCAAGGCGGGTTCCTCCCTTGAATAATCCAGAGAAGATCATGAACACCAGGATAGTGTCCGGCTCTGCAAAATAAATTCCACATTCCACCGTAGAGAGAATAAAATGTACACCAGTCTAATCTGCTGACGTATCATGCGGCATGACATCACACCGCTACCATGCTTTTACTTGAATCGTTTTTTATTATACCACCTCAGCACGTTTAGCGAAGTGGTTTCCTTGGCACGTCTTGTCGAAGCAGAGATCGTGTTCCCCTTATTCCGGGATTCTCATCAATACGTGCGTGGGTAACCCAACCGTGCCCGTCGCCACGCCTCCTCTATCGAAGGCGAATCCCGAACAGTCACGGAGACAACTCTTGGTATTTTTCCCCTTTATAAGAGGACCAAGGATCGTTCCTTTTCTTCAATCTCACATCAAATCTCCTTCTCACTCCCAGTTCCAACACCCAGAGCCCCAGATTCGAGCGCTTTGGATTCTCAACCATGTCCGGCTCCGACCTCCAAGGTCGGTGGATGCCCTCCTCCGTCACAGAGGTGGACGTGTTAAAGCTGCGTGAGGCCAAGTACCTGTCCTATGAGATTTCGCACAGGTTGCCTGCCCAAGGGCAGGCCGTGCCCGCCCCCGAGCCCGGTGAGTACGTTGTCTTCGTATCCCACCTCCGTCGGGGTTTAGGCTTCCCGACGGACCCCTTCGTGAGAGGGCTCATGTTCTACTACGGGCTGGATTTTCACGACTTGGCTCCGGAGTCCATCCTCCATATCTCCGCATTCATTATTATCTACGAAGCCTTCCTCCGCGTCACTCCCCACTTCGGCCTGTGGCTGAAGACCTTCAATGTGGAGCCGAAGATGATCGGGGGGCGTCAAGCGGAGTGCGGCGGGGCGGCCATAAGCAGAAGGGCCGATGCCCCGTGGCCCGAGGGTTCCTTCCAAGAGGAACTCGGACTGTGGCAGCAGGAGTGGTTCTATATCACCGCTCCGAAGGGCAGCAAGCAAAAGCCGCCGCCTTCATTCCGCCCGGGACCTCCACGCCGACTGATGTCGTGGGTCAACCAAGGGCTCAATTGGGGGCCGTCCGAAGACGTGCCCTCATTGCAGGGCCGGATTCGAGACCTCCAAGCGAGGGAGATCAATCTGGTCGTGGTGATGCAGGTTATGCTAATCAGGCGTCTTCTGCCCTGCAAACGCCGTCCTCTCCGTCTATGGGAGTTCAACCCGGAGGGACCTCGAATTCTCCAACACTTCATGGGTGCGACACCCGTGGAGATGTACAAGTTGTTCTTCGGACCGCAGGTAGCGTGTCCGGAATTGACCGAGGACGCAGGCCTAAGCTGCAATCGCCCGGATACTCAGGTAAATAGCTCAGAGTCCGGACGTTCTGTTTATCTGCTTTTCTAGAGTTCGCCTCCTGACCCATTACTCTTCACAGGAGTGGGTAGCGCGATCGAAGCTGATAAGGTGTCCGACTCCCCTCCCAGAGACCGCACTGGAGCCCGTGCTGGTCAGAATGTTGGAGGTCGCGCCCGTAGAAGGGAGCGATGGGGAAAATAGAGGAGCTATTATTTCGCCCAAAGGGGTGTCTGAAGAGGGGGGAATCAAAAACCCCTCCTTCCAGGGTGAGAAGAGGACCGCCTCCGAAGATCCGGAGGCCAAAGCCCCTAAACGGGGGAAGAGATCTTCACCGGGGGGTCCGGCGTCCGGGGAGAACCCGGACGTACAATCGTCGCTAAAGGATCAGCCCTCCAGCGAGCCGTGAGTAGGAAAAGGAGAGTTCATTAGTTAAGAAAATACCTTCATTTGTGCTTCTGTGGGTAACCGGAATTTTTATCTTGCAGTTCGGATTTGCAGCCTTCTCAGATGAGTTCGTCTTCGGGGGACCTTCTTCCGGAGAAGATGGAGAGCGAAACGCCTCCGTCTGCTGCGCCGTCAGATAGGCAGACGAGCCTGAAGTATCGTCACGGAGGGTATCCCCGAGTCCAGAGGGGCCGGAGAGTTCGGCGCCCGCTAGTATCCGGCCGGGAGAACTGAAGAATCTGCTTGAGAGGGCGTCCATCTCAGAAGATCACCGTGCGTTGATGCGTATGGTGATTGGAAGGATTTCGTCCGCCGAGAGCGGATTGCGTAATGCCGCTACGAGTTTGCTAGCGGGATTTGAGGTACGCGAGAATGATGCACCTTTTTTTTGACAGTTTTGCACATAAAAGTGCGCCCTGTATAGATAGTAGCCCCTGAGACTCGGTAGGTTGTCGAAAACGACAGCGTGCCGAGGATCAAAATCGCAAGTAATGAATGTCGCCGTTCCTTTGCAGGTGGCGGATAGTCCGAGGGCTAGCCGGACTAGTGGAGTTGCCGAGTTGATGCGGCAACTTGACGTGGCGGATGCGGACATCGCACTTGTCAACCGGCGACTTGACGAGTCGCAAGGTAAATGAGTTCTCCGCAGTCGCTTTATTAAGGGGGTCAAAGCCCTCCTCTGATAAATTATATGCTGTGATACAGACGGTGCTGCTGCTGTGGAGAGCCTTCGGGCCGAACTTGCTCAAGCTAAGGAGCAAGCCCGAAGGAGTGACGCGGCTGCCTCGAGGGCGGCCGAGGAGTTGAAAGCCGAAAAGGCTGCACACTGCCTAAGCAGGGAAGAGATGGCCGAATTGGCCGTGAAATTAAAAGATGCTGCCGACCGCAATGAGGCTCTTGAAAAGGAGCGCTTATCGGAGCGGGAAGACCTGGGGAAGGCCACCGCCGAGGCCAAGGATGCCCGTTCTGCAATGCGGGCCATGAAGGAGGAGCTGCGCCAGGCCGGAGATATCGTGGCTGGCAAGCCTTTTCTGCTGCGTCGCCGGTTTACGGATCAAAAGTATGCTCAACTTGGCCAGCTGTGGAGTCCGGAGGATCCGTATATGGACTTAGCGGCAAGTGCGGCTGATGCCGTTGAGCACTTCCGGAGCCAGAAGGATCACAAGACGGAAGAGCTATTTTGGTCTCAATTCCATAGTCCGGATCGTTCACTTCCGTTGACCGATCGGTTGGCCGAATGGGCCGAGCTAAATAGATTGTCCGGACTTGCCATGACTGACATCGTGGCTCATGTCTGGCCAGAGAGGCCCAAGGCGACGAGCTATTTCGGCTTACTGCAGCAATTTCTTGGAGCGGTGCCGCATATCAAGGAGATGAAGCGGTCGGCCTGCATCGAAGGCGCGCGGATGGCTCTTGCCCGTGTGAAGACACATTGGACAGAGATGGATGCCACCGCTATTGCCGCCCAGGGTTCGGATGAAAGCCGGCTCCCCGCCGAGCACTATTTTGGGGAAGTTATGCGTGGCGCTCGTGTAATAGAGTCGCAGTGCTCAAAAAATGTCACGTTCAAATGAACGTTTTAGCTTGTAAAACGATGATTATGCTATAACTGCTTTTTATACTTGTGCGTCCCAAGTAGTAAAATTTCTCCTATGCGGCCGTTTACGTATACATTTGTATAACCTGAAAGATTGCAGTCTTCGGCTTCAGCCCCCACGCACAAGGTGCGGGGGTGTTCGCAAAAATAGCGCGTTTTCACACTTAATCCGACGTCTCGGTCCTGTTAAGGAGGTGGTAGCGTAGCAAACGAGGCAATCCGGACTATAATGCTTTATCACTTTCACTTAGCCAGTGGAGTTCGAGGGTGGGGCTACGATATAGCCCCTTGGGGCACCGCACTTCTCCGAGTTCGGGGCGCGTGTGTGCCTGACCGGGAAACGGTCCTTCGTCAAAGCGGGGAATTCTAAACATTCCGGTAGTCGATCGAGTGGTTGACCAGTCTCTCGCTATATCATGACAGTCAGTTTTCGGCTTTCTCTACTGAGGTGCTCGCCCAGCCGAACTGGGGCACAATCGCAGTAGTTCTCCTGGTGCCGCGTTAGCCGATGATACGGAACGTAAGGCAGCAAAACACAGGAGCCGGGCAAACCCAACATTTGACCAAAGACATGATTCGGAGCTGATGCATATAATGCCTAACTCGAGACGCCGAACACTCCCTAAGGTGTTCGGTCTTTATAATAATGGGCAGAACAATGCCCTAAGCCCCTAGTGTCCAGGTACGGGCATGGTCCTCTGACGCGGCCGATGCCAAAACGTCAGGCTCCGCTTTGGTTATAGGAAGAAACCAAGGAAGAATAACAACAAGAGACAGTAAAAAAGGTTTACGCAGGGTCTTAATCTGAAAAGAATCCTCGCAACGGGTCCCTACTGCACGTCTGCGCCTGTGTCTCCGTTGTGCCGTTATCCTGGACGGGTGTGCACGTTGTTCATCTGTAAAAAGAGAGGAACTTTAGTTTGAAAACAACTCGTGCGAAAAAGGTATGTGTGAAAGAAGAAATATAAATAAGTAAAGCGGGGTTTGTATGAACTCGCGGTTGTTTGTGCGCGCAGCCGCCTGTGAAGGGGTGTGTGGCTAGGGAGCCCCTAGCCTACTGATGCCGGACTCGTCTATCCGTGTCCGGGGTCTTTAAGTGACCCTCGCACTGAAATGATGCCACGTGGACCGGGCATCTTGAGTGTAAGAGACGCGTAATGCGGTATGGCGTTGAAACGGACAAAAGCCTTTCGTCCCAAGAGTGCTTGATATCCACTTTTAAATGGGACGATATGAAAATTAGTTTTTCGCGCCGAAAGTTGTTCGGTGATCCGAACACAACTTCTAGTAATAGGGAGCCTGTGCACTTGGCGTAAGGGCCTGGCGTCACTCCTTTGAAGGAAGTGCGGCTGTGTCGAATTTTAGTAGGGTCTATCCCCATCTTGCGGATTGTGTTTGAATACAGCAGGTTTAAGTCGCTGCCTCCGTCCATTAGGACTTTAGTAAATTGTAGTCCGTCGATTATGGGATCCAATATCAGGGCAGTCCGTCCCGCGTTTCGAACGCTTCTGGAATAATCCAGGTGGTCGAAAGTGATTGGTTTTGATATCCAATCTCTATGGTCTGCTGGGTTGGACCGTGCGAGGCTCTTTTTAGAAGGTGCCGCACTATTTTTCCGTATTATCACATGAAGTGAGTTTACTGCTTTGACCTCTTGTGGGAAAGTCTTTTGCTTTCCGGTGCTCTGCTGGTGGGGTTTATCGTCTTCGCTTGACGCGTCGAGCCCCTTGTGTTCGGCGTTTAGTCGGCCGGACTGTTTAAAAACCCAACAATCTCGATGGGTGTGGTTTGCAGGCCTTCCGGGGGTACTGTGGATTTGACATATCCGACCCAAAATCTTGTTTAAGTTGGACAGCTCATCGCTGTCATCCTTAAGAGGCGGTGTTTTGTTGTTTGGCCGCGAGCTTTTGAATCCGGCGTTGACTGCCGTGCTCTTTGGGCTTTTCTCTTTATTCCGGCGCTGCTCTTTTCTGCGCCGTGATTTTCCGTTTCCATCTCTTATCTCGGATGTACTTGGGTCGCTGGTGCTGCATCTTGCTAGCCAGCTATCCTCTCCCGCACAGAAGCGGGTCATGAGGCTTGTTAGCGCGGACATTGTCCTCGGTTTCTCTTGGCCGAGGTGTCTGGCAAGCCATTCGTCTCGGACGTTGTGTTTAAAAGCTGCTAAGGCTTCGGCGTCCGGACAGTCGACTATTTGGTTCTTTTTGGTGAGGAACCTGTTCCAGAATTTGCGCGCTGACTCTCCGGGCTGTTGAGTTATATGACTTAGATCATCTGCATCCGGAGGGCGGACATAAGTCCCTTGAAAATTTGCTCTAAACGCGTCCTCGAGCTCTTCCCAACTTCCCACAGTGTTTTCTGGGAGGCTTTTAAGCCAATGACGGGCTGGCCCTTTGAGCTTGAGGGGTAGGTATTTTATGGCGTGGAGATCATCTCCTCTAGCCATGTGTATATGTAGTATATAATCTTCTATCCAGACTCCAGGGTCTGTTGTTCCATCGTAGGCCTCTATGTTTATGGGTTTAAATCCTGCTGGGAATTCATGGTCCAGCACCTCATTGGTGAAACATAGTGGGTGTGCGGCGCCCCTGTATTTGGGTGTGCCACTATCTTCGGACACTTGACGTGTTGCCTTGCTTCCTGGGGCCTTCTTCTTTGGCCCGTAGATGGACCTGGCTGGGCCATCTGTCTTTCCAGGTTCATTAGTTGGTTTATGTGCGGCGTCGCTTTCAGAATTTGGCCTATCATCTGGCCGTCTATCCAACCAGGCAGCCTCTTTATTTTTTGACTGTGGGGGCTCTATGGCCTCCTCGTCGAATTCTGGTAGCAGCTTGTGCTTCGGGTAGCTCTTTGATTGGTGGCCATTGCCGTATTTATCCGCGGTTTTGAGCACTTTGCTCCACCTCATTCTGAGTGTGTCCTCTGCTGTTTTGAGCTTCCGCTTTTCCTTCTTCAAGCTTCTTGCAGTGTTGACGAGTCTTTTCCAAAGGTTTTTACTCTCCGGCGGCGTGTCCGGCATGAGATCGTCCGGACTGTCGTTTTCGCCGGGCCTGGACTGATTATCTGACTCGTCCTGTTCGGACGGTTGCTTATCTGCATGTTCGTCGTCCACTTGTGTGCCCTGCTGTATTGCGGGGTCCTTAAGAGCGTTGTTGTTGTCGAGGCGGGACTTAGGGCGACGTCTGCGCCGCCATTTTGGTTGTTTATCGGCGGGGTTATCTTCTGCGGCGGCCCGTTGGTCCTCGTTATCGCTCTCTTTTGGGGTATCCACCATATATATGTCATATGACGAGGTGGTCCTCCCGTGCCCTGTAGGCGCTGGTTCTTGTTCGTCTCCGGCATCGTCGTCTATTCCGTTGATGTCTTCGGAGACATAGTTTAGCATGTCGGTTAGATCGTCGACAGTGGCTACAAAGTGGGTGGTGGGTGGGCTCTGAATTTCTTTGTCGTCCGTATCCCAACCATCCTGGCCATAGTCCGACCAGGACTCTCCCGATAACGAGAGATGCTTTAGAGAATTTAGGATGTCGCCAAAGGGCGAGTGTTGGAAGATGTCCGCGGCAGTGAATTCCATAACCGGCGCCCAATCCGAATCGATTGGTAGGGGCGTGGGAGGTTCGGAGTCCGGCAAGGAGTCCGGCACCTCGGAATCACGAGTTTCGCGGGGGACAAGATTAGCGTTCGGCTCCATCGCCGTGGAAGTTGAAGCCCCTGAGGTGGTGTCCATCCACCGAACCTCGATCTGGGCGATTGGCTCCGGACTAAAGGCCGAAGCGGATTCGTGTGCGGCCACCAAGGTACTGTTCGGCGGCAGAGCTAGATCATGCCCATCGTAACAGTGCGGCGCGCTTGGCTGTGGCTCGAGCCCGTCGAAGATCAAGTCTCCGCGGACGTCGGCCGTGAAGTTTAGACTTCCGAATCTGACCTAACGGCCAGGGGCGTAGCTTTCGATCTGCTCCAGATGGCCAAGCGAATTAGCCCGCAGTGCGAAGCCGCCAAATACGAAGATCTGTCCGGGGAGGAAAGTCTCACCCTGGGCAGCATTGTTGGTTGAAGATGCCATCGAGCCTATCGGTGACGACACAGAGGAACTCTCAATGAAAGCACCAATGTCGGTGTCAAAACCGGCGGATCTCGGGTAGGGGGTCCCGAACTGTGCATCTAGGCGGATGGTAACAGGAGACGAGGGACACGATGTTTTACCCAGGTTCAGGCCCTCTCGATGGAGGTAAAACCCTACGTCCTGCTTGATTTATATTGATGATATGGGTAGTACAAGAGTGGATCTACCACGAGATCAAGGAGGCTAAACCCTAAAGCTAGCCTATGGTATGATTGTTGTAATGTATGTTGTGTCCTATGGACTAAAGCCCTCCGGTTTATATAGACACCGGAGGAGGCTAGGGTTACACCAAGTCGGTTACAATGGTAGGAGATCTACATATCCGTATCGCCAAGCATGCCTTCCACGCCAAGGAAAGTCCCATCCGAACACGGGACGGAGTCTTCAATCTTGTATCTTCGTAGTCGTGGAGTCCGGCGGACGATGATATTCCGGCTGTCCGGACACCCCCTAGTCCAGGACTCCCTCAACAGGATAATCCAAGTACTAGATACTCAAAACGTCCATAACCGGGGACACGGCTAACCATGATTAGTTTATACACTCTGCAGAGGTTTGCGCACTTTTCCCCACAAGACTCGATCGCCTCCGTTTGATTCCTCGCACTACATGATGTTTGAGAAACGGATGACCGAGACATAGTCTTTCGGAAGCGCTAGCACCTTACATAAAGGGTAGACCGGTACACCTACTTTCCCCTACATCTGCTAGTCTACCCGTAATAGTTCGCATGACTTAATCAACTATGCCAGAGCCCATAATGGCTTGTGGCTGCACACATAAGTTTCTAGTATGAATAATCTCATGATCCCTTTGAGCCTGGGTGGCGGTCCGAAGAAAAACAGGCAAATCCTGGAAACCAGGTACCTCAATCCACCCAGATGTGTGTTTAAGTTGCCACCTTAAGTAAACCATTAATTCACAATCTCACATCTGTCATGGATACACTCACCCAATCCACGTCTACTAGCATAGCATGGCAATATAAGCAAACGTAGAAATAACTCCCAAAGGTTTGAATAATAAAACAAGTAATAGGTACTACCTCATCTACTTCCCAAACCCACAGTTTAATTAGATCCTAATCATGCAATGTTTGAGGATTGAACTAATGCAATACATCTGGGTATGAGAAAAGGTATGATCAAAGTGTGAACTTGCCTGCAATGTTGATGAAGATGATTCGCACTCAAAACTCTTGATAGTTCTACTCGTCACACTCCGGTCAATCTATCGTGAGCAAGCAATAGTAACCACACATAAGCAATCACTCAAAAGATCAGAAAGAACGAAGAGAACAACTCGGAAAACATCAGAACCAAGCAAATAACTCTTGCAGCGTAAAACAATTTCTAACAGTACCAAAACTATGTGAATTTCTCCTTATCAGAAAGTTTAGGTCAAGAGCTTCGATTTGCAAAAAGAATCAAATATATCGGAGTTATAAAACTTGAGTTACGATCAAACGAAGTTCAAATACTAAACTGTTTGAAACTCAAATTTTCAACTTTCAAAAATATGTTTAAGTTGTTTTACTGGATAGAGGGGATCATAACGAAGAAGTGGGTGTTGGTTTCGTTGAATTTGGACAAATGAGTAAAAAGTTGTGAGCGTTTGAAGTCCAGGGGCTAAACTGTAAATAAAACATCTGCAGATAAGTCCCTGACTAAAACTAACGGAAAAAGAAAAAGTCTAAATAACGAACGTTCGTTAAACAGTACTACAGAACGAAACGTTCACTAAAACTTCCTAAACAGAAAGCGTTCGCTAAATAATCTAACCAAAAAAATAAAACCGGCTAAAAGGTAAACCAAAAAAAACCAAAAAGAATAAACCGGACCGGACGGTTTATTTACCGGTTCGGTGATTCGGCGGCTTTGGCGACAAAACCGGTGGCGGCGGGATTGAACTCCGGCGACAGCGGGCGGCTCGGGCGGGGTTGCCGGCGGTGCTCCGGTGGCCGGGGGCAACGGCGAGGGGCGAGGGCGGCGAGGTGGCGGCGGTGGCATGCGGGGTGGAGGCGCAGAACGGCAGCGGCGGCGGCAGTTGGCAACGACGGCGGCGGCAACCGATGCGGCGGCGGCGGATCTGGCGATGGCGGCGGCGCGAGCAGAGAGAGAGGGAGGCGGGGCCGGCGCATTTATAGGAGGCGGGGCCTCGGGTGTGTGGAGGAGGGGGCAAGGCGGCGCGGGGAGACCGACTCGGACACGGCGGTGGCCAGCGAGTCGTGCGGCGGCGGGACTCCCGCTCGAGGTCGGGGACGGCGCGGGTGGGCTGGGCTTGGCCTGGCAGGAGCTAGGCCGGCCCAGTCGGGGAGAGGAGAAGATTGTTTTTTTTAAGTTTATTTCTACAGAAGAAGAAATAAAAGTAAATAAACTAAAATATAGTATAGGCATATAATATATCAAAATTTTCAGAAAAATATTTCCCACAAGCTGAACATTATTATAGGTTCAAATAAAATCTACAAAAATTCATATAAATCAAACAATGCTCCTGCTCTACTAAAATCCAATAAAAGTCATTTTTAGAAATACCAAAATTAATTGAAATTTATTTCTCTCCATTTTCTATTGTAGGGAATCATGTTACCCTATTTTCCATGTATTTTATTTTTGGAGAAAAATAATTTGAATAAAACCGAAATACTCCAAATTAAAAATAATTTCCAAAAGGACTTTGAATTTGATCCTTTAAAACTCCCAACTCATATTTCAATTTTTTTGAAGAAGTCATTTTATCTTCTCTCATGAAAATCATTGAGTTGCTTGAAGTTTCATGAATTGGAAATATTTCCAAATGAAATTCAAATATTTTCAAATACCCTTTCATTTAAATAAATGGAAGAAGTCGTATCATCTTCGCTCAAGGGTTTTGTATTTGAAAAGAATTTGAATTCATGAAGATTAGAAAAGAAAATTAAAGTTTGGGAAAGTCCTTTTATTCCCTCTCATTTAACTTTCAAAAAAGTTTCGAATTACACTCAATTTCACACAATCAATCAAGTCTATTTATTTAATATAACATTCCAAAATTTAGAATTTTGGAATGTTACAAGGCCAAACCAAACTGATAATTCGAAGAGACTTGCAAAGATAACTTAATCACACATAAAAGAATTCAGAGGAGATTCAAATATTTCTCATAGATAAACTTGATCATAAACCCACAGTTCATCGGATCTCGACAAACACACAGCAAAAAGAGTTACATCGAATAGATCTCCAAGAAGATCAAGGAGAACTTTTTATTGAGATTCAAAGACAAAAAAGAAGCCATCTAGCTAATAACTATGGACCCGAAGGTCTGTGGTAAACTACTCACAACTCATCGGAGAGGCCTTGGAGATGATGTAGAGGCCCTCCATGGTTGATTCCCCCTCTGGCGGAGCACCGACGAAGGCTGCAAGATGGGATCTCGCGAATACAGAAGGTTGCGGCGGTGGAAATAGTTTTTCGTGGTGCTCCTGGATGTTTTCGGGGTACGTGGATATATATAGGAGGAAGAAGTAGGTCGGTGGACACTCGAGGGGCCCACGAGGGTGGGGGCGCCCACCCCCAGGGGGCGCGCCGGGCACACCCTCTTGGCCGCCTCGTTTGTTGCTTGACGTCCGCTCCAAGTCCCCTGGATTGCGTTTGTTCCAAAAAGATCACTCCCAAAGGTTTCATTCCGTTTGGACTCCATTTGATATTCCTTTTCTTCGAAACATTGAAATAGGCAAAAAAAACAGCAATTCGGGTTGGGCCTCCGATTAGTAGGTTAGTCCCAAAAATGATATAAAAGTGTAAAGTAAAGCCCATAAAAATCCAAAACGGGTAATATAATAGCATGGAACAATCAAAAATTATAGATACGTTGGAGACATATCAAGCATCCCCAAGCTTAATTCCTGCTCGTCCTCGAGTAGGTAAATGATAAAAACAGAATTTTTGATGTGGAATGCTACCTAGCATAACTCTCAATGTAATTTTCTTTATTGTGGCATGAATGTTCAGATCCAATTGATTCAAAATAAAAGTTCATATTGATATAAGAAATAATAATACTTCAAGCATACTAACTAAGCAATCATGTCTTCCCAAAATAACATGACATTAGAAGGTTCATCCCTACAAAATCATATAGTTAGGCTATGTTTCATTTTCATCACACAAAATACTCCCATCAAGAACAAACCCGGTTTCAGCCAAGCAATTGGTTCATACTTTTTAACGTGCTTCAGCTTTTTTCAACTCCCATGCAATACATGAGCGTGAGCCATGGATATAGCACTATGGGTGGAATAGAATATGATGATGGAGGTTGTGTGGAGAAGACAAAAAAGGAGAAAGTCTCACATTGAGAAGGATAATCAACGGGCTATCGAGATGCCCATCAATTGATGTCAACATGAGGAGTAGGGATTGCCATGCAATGGATGCACTAGAGCTATAAATGTATGAAAGCTCAACAAAAGAAACTAAGTGGGTGTGCATCCAACTTGCTTGCTCACGAAGACCTAGGGCATTTTGAGGAAGCCCATCGTAGGAATATACAAGCCAAGTTCTATATATGAAAGTGACAACATAAGAGACTTTCTATATGAAGAACATGGTGCTACTTTGAAGCACAAGTGTGGAAAAGGATAGTAACATTTCCCCCTTTTTATTTTCTTTTTCTTTTTTTTTGGGCCTTTCTTTTTCTTTTCTTTTTGGCCTTTCTTTTTTTTCTTTGGCCTTTCTTTTTTTTTCTTTTTGGCCTTTCTTTTTTTTATTTGGGGACAATGCTCTAATAATGATGATCATCACACTTCTATTTATTTACAACTCATGAGTTACAACTCAAAACTAGAACAAGATATGACTCTATATGAATGCCTCCGGCGGTGTACCGAGATGGGCAATGAATCAAGAGTGACATCTATAAAAAATTATGCATGGTGGCTTTGCCACAAATACGATGTCAACTACATGATCATGCAAGGCAATATGACAATGATGATGCGTGTCATGATGAAATGAATGGTGGAAAGTTGCATGCCAATATATCTCGGAATGGCTATGGAAATGCCATAATAGGTAGGTATGGTGGCAGTTTTGAGGAAGATATAAGGAGGTTTATGTGTGATAGAGCATATCGTATCACGGGGTTTGGATGCACAGGCGAAGTTTGCACCAACTCTCAAGGTGAGAAAGGGCAATGCACGGTACCGAAGAGGCTAGCAGTGATGGAAAGGTAAAAGTGCGTATAATCCATGTACTCACATTAGTCATAAAGAACTCATATATTTATTGCAAAAGTCTTATTAGCCCTCGAAGCAAAGTACTACTACACTGAAGGAAATATGCCCTAGAGGCAATAATAAAGTTATTATTTATTTCCTTATTTCATGATAAATGTTTATTATTCATGCTAGAATTGTATTATCCGGAAACTTGATACATGTGTGAATACATAGACAAAAAGAGTGTCACTAGTATGCCTCTACTTGACTAGCTCGTTGAATCAAAGATGGTTAAGTTTCCTAGCCATAGACATGAGTTGTCATTTGATTAACGGTATCACATCATTAGAGAATGATGTGATTGACTTAACCCATTCCTTTAGCTTAACACTTGATCGTTTAGTATGTTGCTATTGCTTTCTTCATAACTTATACATGTTCCTATGACTATGAGATTATGCAACTCCCGTTTACCGGAGGAACACTTTGTGTGCTACCAAACGTCACAACGTAACTGGGTGATTATAAAGGAGCTCTACAGGTGTCTCCGAGGTACATGTTGAGTTGGCGTATTTTGAGATTAGGATTTGTCACTCCGATTGTCGGAGAGGTATCTCTGGGCCCTCTCAGTAATGCACATCACTATAAGCCTTGCAAGCAATGTGACTAATGAGTTAGTTGCGGGATGATGCATTACATAACGAGTAAAGAGACTTGACGGTAACGAGATTGAACTAGGTATTGAGATACCGACGAGCGAATCTCGGGCAAGTAACATTCCGATGACAAAGGGAACAACGTATGTTGTTATGCGGTTTGACCGATAAAGATCTTCGTAGAATATGTGGGAGCCAATATGAGCATCCAGGTTCCGCTATTGGTTATTGACCGGAGACGTGTCTCAGTCATGTCTACATTGTTCTCGAACCCGTAGGGTCCGCACGCTTAAAGTTCGATAACGGTTATATTATGAGTTTATGTGTTTTGATGTACCGAAGGAGTTCGGAGTCCCGGATGAGATCGGGGACATGACAAGGAGTCTCGAAATGGTCGAGACGTAAAAATCGATATATTTGACGACTATATTTGGACACTGGAAAGGTTCCGAGTGATTCGGGTATTTTTGGGAGTACCGGAGAGTTACGGGAATTCGTATTGGGCCTTAATGGGCCATATGGGAAAGGAGAGAAAGGCCCCAAAGGGTGGCCGCACCCCTCCCCATGGACTAATCCGAATTGGACTAGGGAGGGGGGCGCTTCCTTCCTTCCTTCTCCTTCTCCCTTCCCTTCTTCCACTCCAACAAGGAAAGGAGGAGTCCTAGGACCCCCCCCCCCCTTGGCGCGCCCTCCTCCTAGGCCGGCCGCCTTCCCCCTTGCTCCTTTATATACGGGGGCAGGGGGCACCTCTAGACACAACAATTGATCCCTTGGATCTCTTAGCCGTGTGCGATGCCCCCCTCCACCATAATCCACCTCGATAATATCGTAGCGGTGCTTAGGCGAAGCCCTGCTCGGTAGAAAATCATCATCGTGACCACGCCGTCATGCTGACGGAACTCTCCCTCAAAGCTCGGCTGGATCGGAGTTCGAGGGACATCATCGAGTTGAACGTGTGCAGAACTCAGAGGTGTCGTGCGTTTGGTACTTGATCGATCAGATCGTGAAGACGTACGACTACATCAACCGTGTTGTGCTAACGCTTCCGCTTTCGGTCTATGAGGGTACATGGACACACTCTCTCCTCTCGTTGCTATGCATCACCATGATCTTGCATGTGCATAGGAAATTTTTTGAAATTACTACGTTCCCCAACTGTGGTATCAGAGCCAAGTTTTATGTGTAGATGTTATATGCATGAGTAGAACACAAGTGAGTTGTGGGTGATACAAGTCATACTTCTTACCAGCATGTCATACTTTGGTTCGGCGGTATTGTTGGATGAAGAGGCCCGGACCGACATTACGCGTACGCTTACGCGAGACTGGTTCTACCAACGTGCTTTGCACACAGGTGGCTGGCAGGTGTTAGTTTCTCCAACTTTAGTTGAACCGAGTGTGGCTATGCCCTGTCCTTGAGAAGGTTAAAACAGCACTAACTTGACTAACTATCATTGTGGTTTTGATGCGTAGGTAAGAACGGTTTTTGCTTAGCCCGTAGCATCCACGTAAAACTTGCAACAACAAAGTAGAGGACGTCTAACTTGTTTTTGCAGGGCATGTTGTGATGTGATATGGTCAAGACGTGATGAGATATAAGTTTTTGTATGAGATGATCATGTTTTGTTGAAGTTATCGGCAACTGGCAGAATCCTTATGGTTGTCTCTTTATTGCATAAGATGCAAGTGCCAAATAATTGCTTTACTTTATCGCTATGCGATAGCAATAGTTGCAAGAGCAATAATTGGCGAGACGACCATGTGACGACACATTGATATAGATCAAGATGATGGAGATCATGGTGTCGTGCCGGTGACGATAGAGATCATGACAGTACTTTGGAGATGGAGATCAAAGGCGCAAGATGATCATGGCCATATCATGTCACATATTTTGATTGCATAAGATGTTTATCTTTTATACATCTTATTTTGCTTAGTTCAACGGTAGCTTTATAAGATGATCTCTCACTAAATTTCAAGGTATAAGTGTTCTCCCTGAGTATGCACCGTTGCGAAAGTTCTTCGTGCTGAGACACCACGTGATGATCGGGTGTGATAGGCTCTACGTTCAAATAAAACGGGTGCAAAACAGTTGCACACGCGGAATACTCAGGTCAAACTTGATGAGCTTAGCATATACAGATATGGCCTCGGAACACTAAGACCAAAAGGTCGAGCGTGAATCTTATAGTAGATATGATCAACATAGTGATGTTCACCATTGAAAACTACTCCATCTCACGTGATGATCGGACATGGTTTAGTTGATTTGGATCACATGATCGCTTAGATGATTAGAGAGATGTCTATCTAAGTGGGAGTTCTTAAGTAATATGATTAATTGAACTTTAATTTATCATGAACTTAGTCCTGATAGTATTTTGCAAATTATGTTCTAGATCAATAGCTCGCGTTGTTGCTTCCCTATGTTTATTTTTGATATGTTCCTAGAGAAAAACTATGTTGAAAGATATTAGTAGCAATGATGCGGATTAGACCCGTGATCTGAGGTTTATCCTCATTGCTGCACAGAAGAATTATGTCCTTGATGCACCACTAGGTGACAGACCTATTGCAGGAGCAGATGCAGACGTTGTGAACGTTTGGCAAGCTCAATATGATGACTACTTGATAGTTTAGTGCACCATGCTTAACGGCTTAGAATCGGGACTTCAACGATGTTTTGAACGTCATGGAGCATATGAGATGTTCCAGGAGTTGAAGTTAATATTTCAAGCAAATATCCGAGTTGAGAGATATAAAGTCTCCAACAAGTTCTATAGCTAAAAGATGGAGGAGAATTGCTCAACTAGTGAGCATGTGCTCAGATTGTCTGGGTACTACAATCGCTTGAATCAAGTGGGAGTTAATCTTCCAGATAAGATAGTGATTGACAGAGTTCTCTAGTCACCATCACCAAGTTACTAGAACTTCGTGATGAACTATAGTATGCAAGGGATGACGAAAACGATTCCCAAGCTCTTTGTGGTGTTGATATGGACGAAGGTAGAAATCAAGAAAAGAGCATCAAGTGTTGATGATCGACAAGACCACTAGTTTCAAGAAAAGGGAAAAGGGAAAGAATGGGAACTTCAAGTAGAATGACAAGCAAGTTGTCACTCCTGCGAAGAAGCTCAAAGCTGGACCAAAGCCTAAAACTGAGTGCTTACACTGCAAAGGAAATGGTCACTGGAAGCGGAAATGCCCTGAATATTTGGTGGATAAGAAATATGGCAAAGTGAACAAGGGTATATTTGATATACAGGTTGAAGTGTACCTTACTAGTGTTTATAGTAGCCCCTGGGTATTTGATACTTGTCCAGTTGCTAAAAATTAGTAACTCGAAACAGGAGTTACAGACTAAACATAGACTAGTTGAGGGTGAAGTGATGATGTGTGTTGGAAGTGGTTCCAATATTGATATGATCATCATCGCACACTCCCTATACTTTCAGGATTAGTGTTAAACCTAAATAAATGTTACTTGGTGTTTGCGTTGAGCATGAATATGATTTGATCATGTTTATTGCAATACAGTTATTCATTAAAGTTAGAGAATAAAATTGTTTTTCTGTTTACATGAATAAAACCTTCGATGGTCAAACACCCAATGAAAATAGTTTGTTGGATCTCGATCGTAGTGATACACATATTCATAATATTGATGCCAAAAGATGGAAAGTTGATAATGATAGTGCAACTTATTTGTGGCACTGCCGTTTGGGTCATATCGGTGTAAAGCGCATGAAAAAACTCCAAAAAGATGGATTTTTGGAATCACTTGGTTATGAATCATTTGATGCTTGCGAACCGTGCCTTTTGGGCAAGATGACTAAAACTCCGTTCTCCGGAAAATGGAACAAGCTACTGACTTGTTGGAAATAATACATACCGATGTATGCAGTCCAATGAGTGTTGATGCTCGTGGCGGGTATCGTTATTTTTTGACCTTCACAGATGATTTGAGCAGATATGAGTATATCTACTTAATGAAGCACAAGTCTGAAACATTTGAAAAGTTCAAAGAATTTCAGAGTGAAGCAGAGAATCATCGTAACAAGAAAATAAAGTTTCTGCAATCTGATCATAGAGAAGAATATTTGAGTTACGAGTTTGGCCTTCATTTGAAACAATGTGAAATAGCTTCGCAACTCACGCCACCAGGAACACCACAATGTAATGGTGTGTCCGAACGTCGTAATCGTACTTTACTAGATATGGTGCGATCTATGATGTCTCTTACCGATTTGCCACTATCGTTTTGGGGTTATGCATTAGAGACAGCTGCATTCACGTTAAAAAGGGCACCATCAAAATCCCTTGAGACAACGCCTTATGAACTGTGGTTTGGCAAGAAACCAAAGTTGTCGTTTCTAAAAGTTTGGGGCTGCGATGCTTATGTGAAAAAGTTTCACCTGATAAGCTCGAACCCAAATCGCAGAAGTGCGTCTTCATAGAATACCCAAAGGAATCTGTTGGGTACACCTTCTATCACAGATCCGAAGGCAAGATATTCGTTGCTAAAATGGATCCTTTCTAGAGAAGGAGTTTCTCTCGAAAGAAGTGAGTGGGAGGAAAGTAGAGCTTGATAAGGTAATTGTACCTTCTCCCGAATTGGAAAGTAGTTTATCACAGAAATCAGTTCTAGTGATTCCTACACCAATTAGTGAGGAAGCTAATGATGATGATCATGAAGCTTCAGATCAAGTTACTACCGAACTTTGTAGATCTTCCAGATTAAGATCCGCACCAGAGTGGTACGGTAATCCTATTCTGGAAGTCATGTTACTAGACCATGATGAACCTACGAACTATGAGGAAGCGATGATGAGCCCAGATTCTGAAAAATGGCTTGAGGCCATGAAATCTGAGATGGGATCCATGTATGAGAACAAAGTATGGACTTTGGTTGACTTGCCCGATGATCGGCAAGCCATCAAGAATAAATGGATCTTCAAGAAGAAGACTGACGCTGATGGTAATGTTACTGTCTACAAAGCTCGACTTGTTGCAAAGGTTTTCGACAAGTTCAAGGGGTTGACTATGATGAGACTTTCTCACCCGTAGCGATGCTTAAGTCTGTCCGAATCATGTTAGCAATTGCCGCATTTTATGATTATGAAATATGGCAAATGGATGTCAAAACTGCATTCCTGAATGGATTTCTAGAAGAAGAGTTTTATATGATGCAACCAGAAGGTTTTGTCAATCCAAAAGGTGCTAACAAAGTGTGCAAGCTCCAGCGAGCCATTTATGGACTGGTGCAAGCCTCTCGGAGTTGGAATAAACGCTTTGATAGTGTGATCAAAGCATATGGTTTTATACAGACTTTTGGAGCAGCCTGTATTTACAAGAAAGTGAGTGGGAGCACTGTAGCATTTCTGATATTATATGTGGACGACATATTGTTGATTGGAAATGATATAGAATTTCTGGATAACATAAAAGGATACTTGAATAAAAGTTTTTCAATGAAAGACCTCGGTGAAGCTGCTTACACATTGAGCATCAAGATCTATAGAGATAGATCAAGACGCTTGATAAGATTTTTCAACGAGTACATACCTTGATAAGATTTTGAAGTAATTCAAAATGGAACAGTCAAAGAAGGAGTTCTTTGCAAGGTGTGAAGTTGAGTAAGACTCAAAACCCAACTATGGCAGAAAATAGAAAGAGAATGAAAAGTCATTCCCTATGCCTCAGACATAGGTTCTATTAAGTATGTTATGCTGTGTACCAGACCTATTGTATACCTTGCTCTGAGATTAGCAAGGGAGTACAATTTTGATCTAGGAGTACATCACTGGACAGTGGTCAAGAATATCCTTAGTAAGGACTAAGGAAATATTTCTCGATTATGGAGGTGATAAAAGAGCCCATCGTAAAGAGTTACATCGGTGCAAGCTTTTACACCAATCCAGATGACTCTAAGTCTCAATCTGGATACATATTGAAAGTGGGAGCAATTAGCTAGAGTATCTCCGTGCAGAGCATTGTAGATATAGAATATTTGCAAGATACATACAACTCTAAATGTGACAGACCCGTTGACTAAACTTCTCACACGAGCAAAACATGATCATACCTTAGTACTCTTTGGGTGTTAATCACATAGCAATGTGAGCTAGATTATTGACTCTAGTAAACCCTTTGGGTGTTGATCACATGATGATGTGAACTATGGGTATTAATCATATACATATATGAATATTGGTGTTAAATCACATGATGATGTGAACTAGATTATTGACTCTAGTGCAAGTGGGAGACTGAAGGAAATATGCCCTAGAGGCAATAATAAAGTTATTATTTATTTCCTTATTTCATGATAAATGTTTATTATTCATACTAGAATTGTATTAACTGGAAACTTGATACATGTGTGAATACATAGACAAACAGAGTGTCACTAGTATGCCTCTACTTGACTAGCTCGTTGAATCAAAGATGGTTAAGTTTCCTAGCCATAGACATGAGTTGTCATTTGATTAACGGGATCACATCATTAGAGAATGATGTGATTCACTTGACCCATTCCTTTAGCTTAGCACTTGATCGTTTAATATGTTGTTATTGCTTTCTTCATAACTTATACGTGTTCCTATGACTATGAGATTATGCAACTCCCGTTTACCGGAGGAACACTTTGTGTGCTAACAAACGTCACAACATAACTGGGTGATTATAAAGGAGCTCTACAGGTGTCTCCGAAGGTACATGTTGAGTTGGCGTATTCCAATATTAGGATTTGTCACTCCGATTGTCGGAGAGGTATCTCTGGGCCCTCTCGGTAATGCATATCACTATAAGCCTAGCAAGCAATGTGACTAATGAGTTAGTTGCAGGATGATGCATTACATAACGAGTAAAGAGACTTGCCAGTAACGAGATTGAACTAGGTATTGAGATACCGACGATCGAATCTCGGGCAAGTAACATACCGATGACAAAGGGAACAACATATGTTGTTATGCGGTTTGACCGATAAAGATCCTCATAGAATATGTGGGACCCAATATGAGCATCTAGGTTCCGCTATTGGTTATTGACCAGAGATGTGTCTCGGTCATGTCTACATTGTTCTCGAACCCGTAGGGTCCGCACGCTTAAAGTTTGATGACACTTATATTATGAGTTTATGTGTTTTGATGTACCGAAGGAGTTCGGAGTCCCAGATGAGATCAGGGACATGATTAGGAGTCTCTAAATGGTCGAGATGTAAAGATCGATATATTGGACGACTATATTCGGACATCGGAAAGGTTCCGAGTGATTCGGTTATTTTTCGAAGTACCGCAGAGTTACGGGAATTCGTATTGGGCCTTAATGGGCCATATGGGAAAGGAGAGAAAGGTCCTAAAGGGTGGCCGCACCCCTCCCCATGGACTAGTCCGAATTGGACTAGGGAGGGGGGCGCCCCCTTCCTTCCTTCTCCTTCTCCCTTCCCTTCTTCCACTCCAACAAGGAAAGAAGGAGTCATAGGACTCCCCCCTTGGCGCGCCCTCCTCCTAGGTCGTCCGCCTTCCCCCTTGCTCCTTTATATACGGGGGCAGGGGGCACCTCTAGACACAACAATTGATCCCTTGGATCTCATAGCCGTGTGCGGTGCCCCCCTCCACCATAATCCACCTCAATAATATCATAGCGGTGCTTAGGCGAAGCCCTGCATCGGTAGAACATCATCATCGTCACCACGCTGTCGTGCTGACGGAACTCTCCCTCAAAGCTCGGCTGGATCAGAGTTCGAGAGACGTCATCGAGTTGAACGTGTGCGGAACTCGGAGGTGTTGTGCGTTCGGTACTTGATCGATCGGATCGTGAAGACGTACGACTACATCAACCTCGTTGTGCTAACGCTTCCGCTTTCGGTCTATGAGGGTACGTGGACACACTCTCTCCTCTCGTTGCTATGCATCACAATGATCTTGCATGTGCATAGGAATTTTTTTGAAATTACTACGTTCCCCAACATACGCATTTTCCTATGGGTGAGGTTAGTAGGAGTTAACCATCGCGCGCCCCCGACCTCCACTCAAGGGAAGGCAATCAAAAGAGCACTCCATGCAATAAATTTGTTACACAACTTTTACCATACGTGCATGCTACGGCACTTGCCAACTTCAACACAAGTATTCTTTAAATTCACAATCACCCAACTAGCATGACTCTAATATCACCACCTCTATATCTTAAAACAATTATCAAGCATTAAATTGATCATAGCATCCAATTCACTGCCTATGATAGTTTTTATTATACCCAACTTGGATGCCCATCATTCTAGGACCAATTTTATAACCATAGCAAATAACATGCTGTTATAAAAGACTCTCAAAATAATATAAGTGAAGCATGAGAGATAAACAATTTCTACAAAATTAAACCACCGCCGTGCTCTAAAAAGTATAAGTGAAGCACTAGAGCAAAACTATCTAGCTCAAAAGATATAAGTGAAGCACATAGAGTATTCTAATAAATTCCAAATCAAGTGGATTTCTCCCAAAAGGTGTGTTCAGCAAGGATGATTTTGGTAATTCAAAAATGAAATACTAATATCATACAAGACGCTCCAAGCAAAACACATATCATGTGGCGAATAAAAATATAGCTCCAGTTACCGATAAACGAAGACGACAGAGGGGATGCCTTCTGGGGCATCCCCAAGCTTAGGATTTTGGTTATCCTTGAATATCTTGGGGTGCCATGGGCATCCCCAAGCTTGGGATCTTTCCACTCCTTATTCCATAGTCCATCAAATCTTTACCCAAAACTTGAAAACTTCACAACACAAAACTCAACAGGAAATCTCATAAGCTCCGTTAGTGCAAGAAAGAAAAACCACCACATAAGTTACTGTAATGAACTAATTCTTTATTTATATTTGTGTTAAACCTACTGTATTCCAACTTCTCTATGGTTCATACCCACCGATACTAGCCATAGATGCATCAAAATAAGCAAACATCACACGAAAAACAGAATCTGTCAAAAACAGAACAGTCCGTAGCAATCTGTAACTTTCGAATACTTATGAACTCTCAAACTCCTACCAAAATAGGAAGTCCTGGGCAATTTGTCTATTGATCTACAGCAAAAATAATCAACGCAGAAGCACGTTTCTGTGAATTACTAAAATTATTTTCGTGCATGCAAAAGTTTCTGTTTTTCAGCAGAATCAAATTAACTATTACTGTAGGTTATCCTATAGGTTCTACTTGGCACAAACACTAACTTAAACATAAAAACACATATAAAAATAAGATAGATGAAATATTTATTACTAAACAGAAGCAAAAAGCAAGGAACAAAAATAAAATTGGGTTGCCTCCCAACTAGCGTTATCGTTTAACGCCCCGAGCTAGGCATAAAAGCGAGGATAGATCTAAGTAGTGCGTCTTTGGAATTCAATTCATAAGTAGCTCGCATGATAGACTCATAAGGTAATTTAACTTTCTTTCTTGGAAAGTGTTCCATGCCTTTCCTTAATGGAAATTGGAATCTAATATTCCCTTCCTTCATATCAATAATTGCACCAATCGTTCTAAGGAAAGGTCTACCAAGAATAATAAGGAATGAAAGATTGCAGTCTATATCAAGAACGATAAAATCTATGGGCACAAAATTCCTATTTGCAACAATAAGAACATCATTGATCCTTCCCATAGGTTTATTAATGGTGGAATCCGCAAGGTGCAAATTTAAAGAGCAATCATCAAAATCATGGAAACCTAGCACATCACATAAAGTTTTCGGAATCATGGAAACACTAGCACCCAAATCAGATAAAGCATAGCACTCATGATCTTTAATTTTAATCTTTATGGTAGGTTCCCACTCAGCATAAAGTTCTCTAGGTATAGAAACTTCCAAATTAAGTTTTTCATCATAAGATTGCATCAAGGCATCAACAATATGTTTGGTAAAAGCTTTATTTTGACTATAAGCATGAGGAGAATTCAACACGAATTGCAACAAGGAAATACAATCTATTAAAGAACAATTATCATAATTAAATTCCTTGAAATCCATAATAGTGGGTTCAATGCTATTTAAATTCTTGACCTCTCCAATCCCACTTTTACCAAATTTAGCATCAAGATCTAAAAACTCTGAATCATTAGGACGCCTTTTAACTAAAGATGACTCATCTCCATTCCCATCATTGTTAAGATTCATATTGCAAAACAAGGATTTAATAGGGGACACATCAATAACTTTTAGATCTTCATCATTATTTTCATGGAAACTAGAAGAACACGCTTTTACAAAGCAATCTTTCTTAGCACGCAACCTAGCGGTTCTTTCTTTGCACTCATCAATGGAAATTCTCATAGATTTGAGAGACTCATTGATATCATGCTTAGGTGGAATATATCTAAGTTTCAAGGAATCAACATCAAGCGAAAGTCTATCAACGTTCCTAGCCAATTCATCAACTTTAAGCAATTTTTCTTCAAGCAAAGCATTAATTTTTTTTGAGAGATCATAAATTCTTTAACACTATTCTCAAAATCAGAGGGCATATTATTAAAATTTTCATAAGATTTATTGTAGGAATTTCCATAATTATTGGAGGAATTACTAGGGAACGGCCTAGGATTAAAGTTTCCTCTATAAGCATTGTTACCAAAACTATTCCTACCAACAAACTTCACATCCATAGATTCATTATTATTATCAATCAAAGTAGACAAAGGAATATCATTAGGACCAATAGGAGCACTCTTAGTAGCAAACAATTTCATAAGTTCATCCATCTTTCCACTCAAAACATTAATTTCTTCTATAGCATGCACTTTTTTACTAGTAGATCTTTCGGTGTGCCATTGAGAATAATTAGCCATAATGTTATCAAGGAGTTTAGTAGCTTGTCCTAAGGTGATTTCCATAAAAGTGCCTCCCGCGGCCGAATCTAAAAGATTTCTAGAAGCAAAATTGAATCCAGCATAAAAATTTTGTAAGATCATCCATAAATTCAAACCATGAGTAGGGAAATTGCGAATCATTAATTTCATTCTTTCCCAAGGTTGGGCAACATGCTCATGATCAAGTTGTTTAAAATTCATAATATCGTTCCTAAGAGAGATGATCTTAGCGGGAGGAAAATGTTTAGAGATAAAAGCATCTTTGCACTTATTCCATGAATCAATACTATTCTTAGGCAAAGACGAAAACCAAGTTTTAGCACGATCTCTAAGTGAAAATGGAAATAACTTCAATTTAAAAATATCATTATCTGTATCTTTCTTCTTTTGCATATCACACAAATCAACAAAGTTGTTTAGATGAGTAGCGGCATCTTCACTAGGAAGGCCGGAGAATTGATCATTCATAACAAGATTCAACAAAGCAGCATTGATTTCACAAGACTCGACATCATTAAGAGGAGCAATCGGAGTGCTAAGGAAATCATTATTATTAGTATTGGAAAAGTAACGTAATTTGGTATTATCTTGCGCCATCGTGACAAACAATCCAACACACAAGCACACAAAAAGGCAAGAGAAAGAGAGAGGAGATTGGGAAAGAGGGGGAGAATAAAATGGCAAGGGTGAAGTGGGGGAGAGGAAAACAAGAGGCAAATGGCAAATAATGTAATGCGAGGGAGATGACTTTGTGATGAGTACTTGGTATGTCTTGACTTGAGCGAAGACCTCCCCGGCAACGGCGCCAGAAATCCTTCTTGCTATGTCTTGAGCTTGCGTTGGTTTTTCCCTTAAAGAGGAAAGGGTGATGCAGCAAAGTAGCGTAAGTATTTCCCTCAGTTGTTGAGAACCAAGGTATCAATCCATTAGGAGGTTCCTCAAAAGTCCCACGCACCTACACAAACAAACAAGAACCTCGCAACCAACGCGATAAAGGGGTTGTCAATCCCTTCACGGTAACTTGCAAAAGTGAGATCTGATAGAGATAATAAGATAAGATAAATATTTTTGGTATTTTTATGATACAGATGGAAAAGTAAAGATGCAAATAAAAGTAGATGGAAAACTTATATGATAAAGATAGACTCGGGGGCCATAGGTTTCACTAGTGGCTTCTCTCAAGATAGCATAACTATTACGGTGGGTGAACAAATTACTGTCGAGCAATTGATAGAAAAGTGCATAGTTATGAGATTACCTAGGCATGATCATGTATATAGGCATCACGTCCGTGACAAGTAGATCGAAACGATTCTGCATCTACTACTATTACTCCACACATCGACCGACTCATGCCTGCATCTAGAGTATTAAGTTCATGAAGAACAGAGTAACGCATTAAGAAAGATGACATGATGTAGAGGGATAAACTCATGCAATTAATATGATATACACCCCATCTTTTTATCCTCGATGGCAACAATACAATACGTGCCTTGCTGCCCCTGCTGTCACTGGGAAAGGACACCGCAAGATTGAACCCAAAGCTAAGCACTTCTCACATTGCAAGAAAGATCAATCTAGTAGGCCAAACCAAACTGATAATTCGAAGAGACTTGCAAAGATAACTTAATCACACATATAAGAATTCAGAGGAGATTCAAATATTTATCATAGATAAACTTGATCATAAACCCACAATTCATCGGATCTCGACAAACACACCGCAAAAAGAGTTACATCGAATAGATCTCCAAGAAGATCAAGGAGAACTTTGTATTGAGATTCAAAGATAGAGAAGAAGCCATCTAGCTAATAACTATGGACCTGAAGGTCTGTGGTAAACTACTCACAACTCATCGGAGAGGCCTTGGAGATGATGTAGAGGCCCTCCATGGTCGATTCCCCCTCCGACGGAACACCGGCGAAGGCTCCAAGATGGGATCTCGCGGATACAGAAGGTTGCGGCTATGGAAATAGTTTTTCGTGGTGCTCCTGGATGTTTTCGAGGTATGTAGATATATATAGGAGGAATAAGTAGGTCGGTGGACGCTCGAGGAGCCCACGAGGGTGGGGGGCGCGCCCACCCCCAGGGGGCACGCCGGCACCCTCGTGGCCGTCTCGTTTGTTGCTTGACATCCACTCCAAGTCCCCTGGATTGTGTTTGTTCCAAAAAGATCGCTCCCGAAGGTTTCATTCCATTTGGACTCCGTTTGATATTCCTTTTCTTCGAAACACTGAAATAGGCAAAAAATAGCAATTCGGGTTGGGCCTCTGGTTAGTAGGTTAGTCCCAAAAATTATACATAAAAGTGTAAAGTAAAGCCCATAAACATCCAAAACGGGTAATATAATAGCATGGAACAATCAAGAATTATAGATACGTTGGAGACGTATCAGTTATCAAGATCAACAGCAGGTTCGATCTCTACATCATTGTTATTGCTAGGTTGAGCATCAACATGAACATTATCATTAACATTATCACTAGGTTCATGTTCATCACCAGATTGTGTTTCAGCATCAGAAATAGAAATATCATTGGGATTCTCAGGTGTGTCTACAACAGGTTCACTAGAAGCATGCAAAGTCCTATCATTTTTTTTTCTTCTTTTTAGAAGGACTAGGTGCATCAACATTAGTTCTCTGAGAATCTTGCTCAATTATCTTAGGGTGGCCCTAAGGATACAAAGGTTCCTGAGTCATTTTACCCCCTCTAGTCATAACTCTAACAGCATTATCATTTCTCTTACTATTTAATTCATTGAGCAAATCATTTTGTGCTTTAAGCAATTGTTCTACTTGAGTGGTAACTATATAAACATGTTTACTAATGAGTTTAAGTTCACCATTAACTCTAGGCATATAATCACTCAAGTGTTCAATCATATAAGCATTGCCTTTCGATTGTCTACCAACATAAGCATTGAAGTTTTCTTGTTTAGCCATAAAGTCGTCAAACTCATCCAAGCATTGGCTAGCAAACTTAGTAGACGGGATTTCAACTTTATCATATCTATAGGGAGAATTTACCTTTACTACCTGTGTCGGGTTATCAAGACCATGTATTTCTTCAATAGGTGGTAAATTCTTAACATCTTCAGCTTTAATACCCTTTTCTTTCATAGATTTCTTTGCCTCTTGCATATCTTCAGGACTGAGAAATAGAACACCCCTTTTCTTCGGAGTTGGCTTAGGAGTTGGTTTAGGAAGTGTCCAATTGTTTTCATTAGTCAACATATTATTCAATAACAATTCAGCTTGATCAATAGTTCTTTCCCTGAAAACACAACCAGCACAACTATCTAGGTGGTCTCTGGAAGCATCGGTTAGTCCATTATAAAAGATATCAAGTATTTCATTTTTCTTGAGAGGATGATCAGGCAAAGCATTAAGTAATCGGAGAAGCCTCCCCCAAGCTTGTGGGAGACTCTCTTCTTCATTTTGCACAAAATTATATATTTCCCTTAAGGCAACTTGTTTCTTATGAGCGGGGAAATATTTAGCAGAGAAGTAATAAATCATATCCTGGGGACTACGCACACAACCAGGATCAAGAGAATTAAACCATATTTTAGCATCACCCTTTAATGAGAACGGAAATAACTTAAGGATATAGTAGTAACGAGTTTTCTCATCATTAGTGAACAGGGTGGCTATATCATTTAACTTAGTAAGATGTGCCACAACAGTTTCAGATTCATAGCCATAAAAAGGATCAGATTCAACCAAAGTAATTATCTTAGGATCGACAGAGAAATCATAATCCTTATCAGTAACACAGATAGGTGAAGTAGCAAAATCAGGGACATATTTCATTCTAGCATTCAGAGACTTCTCTTTCAGCTTAGCAAATCATTTCTTAAGATTAGATCTATCATTGCAAGCAAGAAAATTTGTAGCAGTTTCTTCATCCATAACATAACCATCAGGCACAACATGCAATTCATATCTACGGGGAGAATCTTCGTCATCACTTTCATCAGTATTATCAGTTTCAATAATTTCATTCTCTCTAGCCCTAGCAAGTTGTTCATCAAGAAATTCACCTAATGGCACAGTAGTATCAAGCATAGAAGTAGTGTCATCATAAGTATCATGCATAGCAGAAGTGGCATCATCAATAACATGCGACATATCAGAATTAATAGCAGAAGCAGGTTTAGGTGTCGCAAGCTTACTCAAAATAGAAGGTGAATCAAGTGCAGAGCTAGATGGCAGTTCCTTACATCCCCTCGTAGTTGAGGGAAAAATCTTAGTTCTTTCGTCTTTCAAGTTCCTCATAGTGATCAGCAGATATAAATCCCAAGTGACTCAAAGAATAGAGCTATGCTCCCCGGCAATGGCACCACAAAATAGTCTTGATAACCCACAAGTATAGGGGATCGCAACAGTTTTTGAGGGTAGAGTATTCAACCCAAATTTATTGATTCGACACAAGGGGAGCCAAAGAATATTCTCAAGTATTAGCAGTTGAGTTGTCAATTCAACCACACCTGGATAACTTAATATCTGCAGCAAAGTATTTAGTAGCAAAGTAGTATGGAAGTAACGATAACGGTGGCAAAAGTAACAGTAGCAGTTTTGTAGTAATTGTAACAGTGGCAACGGTAAAGTAACTAAGCAAAGATCAATATGTGAAAAGCTCATAGGCATTGGATCAGTGATGGATAATCATGTCGGATGTGATTCCTCATGCAATAGTTATAACATAGGGTGACACAGAACTAGCTCTAGTTCATCAATGTAATGTAGGCATGTATTCCGAATATAGTCAGACGTGCTTATGGAAAAGAACTTGCATGACATCTTTTGTCCTACCCTCCCGTGGCAGCAGGGTCCTATTGGAAACTAAGGGATATTAAGGCCTCCTTTTAATAGAGTACCGGACCAAAGCATTAACACTTAGTGAATACATGAACTCCTCAAACTACGGTCATCACCGGGAGTGGTCCCGATTGTTGTCACTTCGGGGTTGTCAGATCATAACACATAGTAGGTGACTATAGACTTGCAAGATAGGATCAAGAACTCACATATATTCAAGAAAACATAATAGGTTCATATCTGAAATCATGGCACTCGGGCCCTAGTGACAAGCATTAAGCATAGCAAAGTCATAGCAACATCAATCTCAGAACATAATGGATACTAGGGATCAAACCCTAACAAAACTAACTCGATTACATGGTAAATCTCATCCAACCCATCACCGTCCAGCAATCCTACGATGGAATTACTCACGCATGGCAGTGAGCATCATGAAATTGGTGATGGAGGATGGTTGATGATGACGACGACGATGGATTCCCCTCTCCGAAGTCCCGAACAGACTCCAAATCAGCCCTCCCGAGAGAGATTAGGGCTTGGCGGCGGCTCCGTATCGTAAAACGCGATGAATCCTTCTCTCTAATTTTTTCTCCCCGAACGTGAATATATAGAGTTGGAGTTGTGGTCGGTGGAGCACCAGGGGGCCCACGAGGCAGGGGGGCGCCCCCCCCCCCACCCTCGTGGACAAGGTGTGGGCCCCCTGGCCTTAATTCTTTCGCCAGTATTTTTTATTAATTCCAAAAGTATTCTCCATGGAGTTTCAGGTCATTCCGAGAACTTCTATTTCTGCACAAAAATAACACCATGACAATTCTGCTGAAAACAGTGTCAGTCCGGGTTAGTTCCATTCAAATCATGCAAGTTAGAGTCCAAAACAAGGGCAAAAGTGTTTGGAAAAGTAGATACGATGGAGACGTATTATTGACCACGCCGGAGCACGATCAACCTGACAATGAGGGTCTATTTCCTGCAAAAAACAACGAACAAGCAAGAAACTAAGATTGCAATCTGTATATTGCGAATATAAGATGAAAGTTGTATTGATCAAGGTGGGGTTCTGTGACGTCTTGATCTGGTCATTGAAGACAAATGAAGTACATGAAGTTGCAACTATGGTGAACTTTAATCTAAACAAAATTCAAAGTCTAAATGACGCCCTAAGGGTTGTATATATGGAGGAAGATGGGTGAATTTCGTAGCCCCTTGTAGGAGGGGTCCGAAACCAACCATAACTCTGTTTTCCCCACACATACAGACTCTAAAAACAACCTATACTTCTGTATTTCAAAATTACATGGACCTTGCCCAACAATAATTTGACGCAACACCTATAATAGCCTCTGGACAAAATTTATGAAGTGGCACCAAGTATATTTTGTCCAAAGGTTTCATGCACTCATTATGGTGGCTTCAAAGTCCTGAAATCATCACTTGTAACTTCGTTCTTGTTCCCCTTGCGCATGCCATCATCTCCATGCTTGATCTTGCTCCAATGTTCATCCTTCTTGTCCAAGCTAGGCCCTTCATTTGTAAGCAAGACAAATGTATCCAATTTAGGCAGCAACATATTCTCATGAACATTAGAATCATTACCAAGAAACAAAATTACCTCGTAATTTAATTGGCGTGCGCGAGCTCTAATAATAGGTCCAGTATGTGTAGAAATAGGGGTTGTGGGTGTAACAATGGTATTGATGTCCTCTTCATCCTTCCCTTCTTAAAATGAAGTCATCCTCGACGGAAGCTCACCTTCCTCACCCAAATAAGGCTTTAAATCTGCAATGTTAAAAGTGGGACTAACCCCAAAATCTGCAAGTAGCTCAAGTTTACATGCATTATCATTTATTTTCTCTAACACCTTAAAAGGACTATGACCACGTGGCATTAGCTTTGATTTGCGCAAATCAAAAAACATATCCATACGCAAATGTGACCAAACAAGATCTCCAGGTGCAAAGACAACATGTTTTCTACCTTTATCTCCAGTAAGTTTATATTTAGCATTCATACGCTCAATGTTTTCCTTAGTTAACTCATGCATTTTTAAGATCAAATTGGCACATTGTTTAGCATCAAAATTAATCTTCTCCGAAGATGGAAGAGGTAACAAATCAATAGGTGCACGAGGTAGGAAACCATACACAATTTCAAAAAGGCACATCTTAGTAGTACAATGTAGTGAACGATTATAAGCAAATTCAATATGACGCAAGCATTCTTCCCACGTTTTCTTGTTATTCTTCAAAACAACCCTAAGCATAGTAGACAATGTTCTACTGATTACTTCAGTTTGTCCATCAGTTTGGGGGTGACATGTAGTACTAAAAAGCAGTTTAGTCCCCAACTTAGCCCATAAACTGATGGTCTCCAAACCAAAAAAGCTAAGTCACCACTCAATCCTCATGGTTTATATATGCCTTTGTCAGTACCTAGTTTTCCTTGGGGGTGACATGTAGTACTACAAAGTGGCTAAGAAATTTAGTATCATGATATGAAATAATAGTATTTGGCACACCATGCAAGCGAATAATTTCACGAAAGAATAAATCAACAACATTAGCAGCAGCATCGCTTTTATGACATGGTATGAAGTGTGTCATTTTTTAAAATCTATCCACGACAACAAATATGCTATCCCTCCCCTTCTTTGTTTGAGGTAATCCTAAAACAAAGTCCATAGATATATCCTCCCATGGAACACTAGGTACATGCAAAGGCATATATAAACCATGAGGATTTAGTCATGACTTAGCTTTTTGACATGTAGTGCAGCGAGCAACAAAACGCTCAACATCCCGTCTCATCTTTGGCCAAAAGAAGTGTGTAGCAAGTACATCCTTGGTCTTCTTCACGCCAAAGTGTCCCATTAATCTTCCTCCCTGCGCCTCCTGCAACAACAAAAGATGAATGAAGCTAGCTGGAATGCATATCTTGTTAGCACAAAACACAAATCCATCGTTAACGACGTACTTGTTCCATGTTCTCCCTTTACAATTCTGCAATACATCTTCAAATTCAGCATCATGCATATATTGATCTTTGATAGTCTCCAAACCAAAAAATTAAAGTGAAGTTGTGAAAGCATAGTATAACGACGAGATAATGCATCAGCAATAACATTTTCTTTACCCTTCTTGTGTTTAATGACATAAGGGAAAGTCCCAATGAATTCAACCCATTTAGCATGTCTACGGTTCAATTTTGCTTGACTTTTAATGTGTTTCAAAGATTCATGATCAGAATGTATAACAAATTCATTGGGTCATAAATAATGTTGCCATGTTTCCAAGGTCCGAACGAGAGCATATAATTCTTTATCATAGGTAGAATAGTTCAGACTAGGCCCACTCAATTTTTCAGAAAAGTATGCAACAGGTTTGCCATCTTGTAATAACACACCTCCTAATCCAATTCGACTAGCATCACATTCAAGCTCAAAAGTATTATTAAAATTAGGAAGTTGGAGTAAAGGAGCATGTGTAAACTTACCTTTCAATACTGTGAAGGCTTCTTCCTGTGCGGTACCCCAAACAAAAGGCACATCCTTCTTTGTAAGCTCATTGAGAGGTGCAACAATGGTGCTGAAATCTCTCACAAAACGCCTATAGAATCTAGCGAAGCCAAGAAAACTCCTCACTTGTGACTGTTTTGGGTTGCGGCCAGCTCTCAATAGCTTCAATCTTGGCTTTATCAACTTCAATTCTCTGTGGAGTAACAACATAGCCAAGAAAAGATACTCGGGTGGTGCAAAAGGTGCACTTCCCAAGGTTACCAAACAAACGTGCATCACGTAGAGCAATAAAAACAACACGTAAATGTTCCAAATGTTCCTCCAAAGATCTGCAATAAATCAGTATATCATCAAAATAGACTACCACTCATATAAAGTACTAGGTGCATTAGTTAACCCAAAAGGCATGACTAACCACTCATATAATCCAAACTTAGTTTTAAATGTTGTTTTCCATTCATCTCCCAATTTCATATGAATTTGATGGTATCCACTACGCAAATCAACTTTGGAGAATATTGTAGAGCCACTCAATTCATCAAGCATATCATCTAGCCTAGGAATAGGATGACGATAACGAATAGTAATATTATTAATGCCTCTACAATCAACACACATATGTGATGTACCATCCTTTTTTGGCACTAGTATAATAAGAATAGCACAAGGACTAAGAGATTCACGTATATAACCTTTGTCGAGCAGCTCATGTACTTGACGCATAATCTCCTTCGTCTCCTCTGGATTGGTATGGTATGGTGCACGGTTTGGAAGCAAAGCACCGAGAATTAAGTCAATCTGATGCTCAATCCCTCGAATAGGCGGTAATATCGGTGGCACGTCTTGTGGAAAGACATCAGCGAACTCCTACAAAATGTTAGTGACAGCAGGAGGCAAAGAGGAAATCACGTCCTTGAATGAACATAATGCCTCTTTGCACACAAAAGCATAGCAAACAGATTTGTTGTAATCTAGATCATCAATCAGATTTGGTGGCAAGTAAACATCCACTCTTCAATTTAATTTCAGAAGCAACACTAGATGGTTTGTATTAGGCTTCATGTGTTCCTCAAATTCTGTTGCCACAATCTGATTTCACTCTTATTGTGCTCCTGTTTTTCTTTACTAGCCCTATTAATATCATCTTTCAAAATAGAATCGGGAGACATAGGAAGCAAAGTAATATGTGTATCCTTATGAACAAGAGTATACTGATTGTTTCTACCATGGCGTACATAATTTTTATCAAATTGCGATGGTCTACCAAGTAATAAGGAACAAGCTTGCATGGGTACCACATCACAATCAACATAATCAGCATATGTTGCTATACTAAAATGCACACGAGCTGTACGTGTTACCTTGCCGCTGTTGTTGAACCATTGAATGCAGTAAGGATGCAGATGTGGTCTGGTGGTGAGAGACAGCTTCTCCACCACCTCCATGCTAGCCAAACTGTTGCAGCTCCCTCCATCTATGATGACGCGAACAGAATGTTCCTTCACAACTCCCTTTGCATGGAACAAATTGTGCCTCTGATTTTGCTCAGCTTGTATGACCTGCACACCCAAAACACGTTGGGCAACTAAATTTTCATACCTGTGAGCGTCTTCAGCAACCATGTATTGTGTCTCTTGTTCAGAATCATCTCCACCGTGTTCTTCACTTGTAATTAGAGCCAAAGTCTCCTCATCATAGTCACTAGCAGATGCATACCCACCATCCTCAGTAGCAATCATCACACGCTTAGAGGGGCACTCTCTCGCATAATGAGCTCCATCCTTGCAATGGTGACAAATATTATGTGTTGATGCCATGGATGAAGAAGAGCTCTGTGCAGGCCCAGAAGGTGTGCCCTTGGAAAATAGTGGTGGTTGTGCCGGCTTTCTTGTATCACGATTGGAGGTGGCAGCTGACGGAGGTGAGGGTGCAGCAGAACGTTTGGAAGTAGAGGATGCATGTGGTGTCCATGATGAAGGTCGACCTGTAGAGAAGTTAGTTCGCGCCAAGGCTTGTCGATCCTCCACTTCACATTCAGCTTTACAAGCAAAATGGAATAAACGAGTGATATTGTTATACTCCCTATACTCTAAAATGGTCCGAATCTATCTATTTAATCTATAGTTCTACACATAAAACGTGCAAGCATAGCCTCATTATCCTCAACAATACCACATCTAATCATGCCAGTTTGTAATTCCTGATAATACTCCTCTACAGAAAATTTTTCCTTGTCCCAAACATTGCAGTTTTTGAAGTAATTCACCTTGATAATATGGTGGTACCCAATGAGTACGCATAGTAGATTTCAAAGCAGCCCAAGTAGCTGGAATAGGATATAATCTACAATGTTCAGACCACCATACACATGCAAAACTAGTGAAAACACAAACATCAGCAGCAACACGTCTCTTCTCGAGATATTGTAAACATGTATAACGTTGTTCAGTTTCTAACTCCCAAGTAGTATATATATCAGGAACATATCTACCCTCAAATGGTGGAATATTCAATTTCAGTTTAGGAAGATGGTCATGATCTCGTACCTGAGGTGGTGGTGCAGCCCTATCATTGCGATTATATGCATGAGGACGACCTGGTGATGGTGGTGCTTATGGTTGCACGCAGTTCTGATTCTGATGAACCGCATCCTCGTAATAGTCCTCCTCCGCGACAATAGCAGCAGGAGATACAGAAGTATCAACAGCAGTAGCAGCGGCACCAGAAGTTTGTCCTGGCTCAAGAGGAACACACTACGCTCGCCCTGCTGGACCGCGATGTGGAGGTGGTTGTTGATGTTGTTGCAATGGTGCAGCAGATGCGGGTGGTGGTTGTGGTAGACGCGCAAGTACTTCATCAAACTTGGCATCCAACTTGGTGTCAATTGTCTTCTCAATGTCATCAATCCTCGCCAGTGCCTTTCCAAAGCTGGCCATCACGTCTTCCACCTGTTGAGGACCCAACATTTGCTGAAACTTATCATGAAGCTCCATCTTCGTCATGTTCTCCCAGTCAATATCATCGGCTTGTGGTCCTGCCATGGTTAGCAGCAATAGAAACACACAAGAATATGATCCTATAGACTACTAGAAAGTGGTGGTGATGGGGTGTCACAAATCCGTCAAGCAAATATCAAATTCTTACCAGTTCTTACCCATCAGCAGGTGGTGATTGGCAATCATTGTAGTCATAACTCTCAAAGCTTGGACAGAGCGATTGCGAGGTGGTGTCAAATGCACGATGTAGATGTATGTGGAGATGGGAATTGAAGGCTTATGATATGGTAGCAAAAATGTCAGCAATAATCATTTCAGAGATGCAAAGTTAAATAAACGTTTAATGACGGTATTGTGCTGGTCCTAGGCTAGACCATACTAAAGATGCGAGCCTAGAACACTAACAAAATCACGGCGCGACACATAAACAAGGGAAAATCACACTCTGATTTTTTTTCTCGCTCTCTTCTTTTGCGCTCTTATTTTTTGTGAAAATCACTATAATGGTGAGTGTCTCAAAACGCTTCCCAAGTCAAAATAACATGATAGGGAGCAAAGTTTTCTGACTATTTTTTTAGAAATCAGGGCAGCGGCGACCAAAAAGTGCGACAAAAAAATCACTATGATGGCGAGTATCTCAAAGTGCTCCCTGGGACCTAAAAACAGGATAGGGAAAAATCACCTGCTGAAATGTTTGCCTAAAAACTATCCGGGGGTCTACATACTTTTTTTAAACCTACTCAGGCAAGGAAATACGAATCAGAAAATAGATGGATCTCGACGACAAACCTAATATGAAAAGACTCGGATTGGTGGTGGATAGGTAGATGTATATGTGGACTCAGATTGGTGGTGGACACGCGGATGTATTTGTGGACTCAGATTGGTGGTGGACTGGCGGATGTATATGTGCTCTCGGATTGGTGGTGGACAGGTGGATATATATGGCAGCGGTAAGGAAGATGTTGGCGGTGGTGGTATATGGCAACAATGATGAAGATGGTGCGGCGGCGGCGTGACATACTGTGACAGAACTTGAAACTCTAAAGGACTGGACGCTAACACCAGCAACTCAACACAACGATGCAACCACAAATTCAACAAAGCAAAAACCCTAAAAAGATTATGCAAAGGATCAGTTTGGTTCAGATATGAGGAACTAACCCTAATAATTTCTTTTGGCTTTTTCGTGGACTGTAGGTATGAAGAACAGACTCGGTCTAAACTATGAAAGACTGGAAAATCTCACCGAGCAACCTGGAAATATGATACCACTTGATAGATGCAAATGTATCCCGTCTTTCAATGTGATGGTGATTATTGTATTTGGAGGAGTAGACTTTGACAATCCGACTACGAACATGCGAGGACGTAGCGCCTTAGCAATCACTAAACCAACTCCGAGAGGTTATTGACCACGTCGGAGCATAATCAACCTGACCACGAGAGTCTATTTCCTGCAAGCAAATGAACAACAAGCAAGAAATTGAGATTGCAATCTGGATATTACGAATATAAGATGAAAGCTTTACTGATCAAGGTGGGGTTCTGTGACATCTTGGTCTGGTCGTTGAACACAAACGAATTACGTGAAGTTGCAACCATGGGGAACTTTAATCTAAACAAAACCCAAAGTCTAAACGACTCCCTAAGGGATGTATATATGGAGGAAGAGGGGGGAATTTCGTGGCCCCTTGTAGGAGGGGTCTGAAACCAACCCTAACTCTGTTTTCCTCACACATACAGACTCTAAAAATAACCTATACTTCTGTATTTCAAAATTACATGGGCCTGTCCTAGTAATAAGGTGACGCAACACCTATAATAGCCTCTGGACGAAATTTATGAAGTGGCTTCTTGTATATTTCGTCCAAGGCTTCATGCACTCATTATGGTGGCTTCAAAGTCCTGAAATCATCACTTGTAATTTCGTTCTTGTTCCCCTTGCGCATGTCATCATATCCATGCTTGATCTTGCTCCAATGTTAATCCTTCTTGTCCAAGCTAGGCCCTTCATTTGTAAGCAAGACAAATGTATCCAATTTAGGTAGCATCATATTCTCATGAACATTAGAATCATTACCAAGAAATTAAAGTACCTTGTAATTTAATTGGCGTGCGCGAGCTCTAGTAATTGGTCCAGTATGTATAGAAACAGGGGTTGTGGGTGTAACAATGGTATTGATATCCTCATCAATAGGGGACGACTGGCAGCTGGGCGAGTGGGCCGCTATAGTGTTGGGCTGGTAAGGTCCTTTCTCTTTATGTTTTTTCTATTTTTGTTTTTGTCTTTTTTAATTTGCAATCTGTTTTGAATTTTGTTTTCAAACCAAATCATGTTTGTTGCTTCTAAAAATTATCATGTGGAATAAAAGGATTAAACCAATGCCAGACAAAAAGTTTCAGAATTATTGGAGATATAAATATTTTATAGGAATTTATAACCCTAGTTTGAATAACTTAGTGAGTTAATTCAAAGCCCCAAATAAGTCATTAAAAATATGCACCATTTTTGGTAGAGTTTTCCATCTTATGCCCGAAATGATGAACTTTTTTGAAGGGCATTTTGGGTTTATTGAAAAGATTTGATTTAAATGTTATTATAAAATGATCTTCTAGGGTTTGATCAATCCCCATTTCAAATTAAAAGGAATTTAAACATGATGCAATCAAGGTTTTCTAGCCTAGTGGATTACCAGACTAGGGTTGTGACACCACATCCAAAAAATATATAGACCACCATAAAACGATTACAACACTAACCTAATCATACGTTATGTTACTCTTGAAAGGACGCTGCTTAAATCATTTCTTCAACACCGCATAGTACATTGTCACACACAGCACTAAACTAAAAACGAGTGCCATCTTCATAAGAACCAACATCTCTCCTCCTAGCTCTAACAAAGAACCCATCATCTCCAACATTCATCTGTAGTTCTAGCCCTCACAAGGTTAAGCTTCTAATTGCATTCTTAGCAGTTTTTTCAAGTATCTACAGGTTTAGCAAACATACTAGTTGTTTTTCCTCTTTCACACGCTCTAGGTCTTCCCATATGTCTCCTGCCCAGCCAAGTGCATCAACAACATCAGCACCTATGAGGTATTTGGTAAACCAAATACCTCACGTACTTCAGCTCCCAATGCGAGATGTCATACCCACGCTAAAATTTTGTGAGCACATCCCGTCATTATGTATAGAGTCTATCTTGAAAATAATCTTGCCTTTGATCATGGTTGAGTTACGTAGCAGGAGTTTATACTAGATTTTAGATTAATGGTGATCAAGGAAGACGATTGTTAGTACGTGTGGCTCGCGTGCACGCAAGTAGCAGTACTAGTCTGATTCATATAGGTCATCAAGTCCAAGTAGTATATGGTCTAACTAGTGTCAGTTTGGTTTGGCCATGTAGGAGTACAAAGTTAGATTATATGAGAGTCCTAGTACGGATAGGTTTACTGTAGGGATCTAGCCGTGTATATATATAGATGTACAGGGCATAGATTTGTAACACTGTGAGTTGAGAAAATAGAAATGAAATAAAGAGGAGAAAGAGGGCACGACAAGGGCCCTTGGCTATTAGTTTTGCGTGTACGTGTTCGTCGTGATTTGACGTGATCAATCCTAAGGACGAATCCCAACAACTGGTATCAGAGCTTGGTCAATTTGAAGTCGTGCTTGCCCCGGGGTGGTGACCTGACTAGTGCCTCGGGGCAGGACATGAAGTTGTTGGGTGATGCAACGACGAGGAGGATAATGAGATCGTCGTTCAGAAACAATGAGTGAGACGGTGGACTATTGTCGGCAAGGCGGCGAATGAAGATCATTAATGAGAGCGGTGGTGTCGAGGTGCGGTGCAGGGAAGTTATCAAGATCATCGTCTGGGGGAGTCAAGGAGTCGTGCTGAGTTAGCACGTCTCGGCCGGCATCATGTCAGTGAGTCATCGTTCATGTCCAATTGCTCGTCTCTGTGTGGATTTGTGGAGTGGAAGCGATGTGAATGGTGTTTCATGAGTCATGTCCATGTCCTCGTGGAGCGTCCTGGTTGCAGCCAGTGTGGATTCGATGTGATGTCGAAGGCGGACGGTGGTAGGCAAAGCCATCATAAAGCGACGAGGTGTGCGAGCAGTGGAGAGTGGAACTACTGCAAGCAAGTACAAGAAGTATGGTGCAGACCGAGTGCAAGGCATCGGCTAAGCAATGGCGATGGCACAACATGACAAAGCAAGGAGGTGCACTACATGTTTCCAGACGGGTTATACTTAGTGTACGGATATGACGGTTGAAGAGAAAGCTTCGCGTGTAGTGGGACAGTGACCTGTTAAGTTGTACGACGTGAAGATTGATGGTGCGTCCAGTCTTGCACGATGCACAAGTGGATGCGGCTGTGTGGGTTGGTAGTCCGGATCATGCATCGGAGTTTGGATCGACAAGTCGTGAATTTACGACGAGTCAAGATTAGAAAGAGCACATGGCAATGAAGTCAAGATTAGGGGGAGATTGTCGAAATAATCTTGTCTTTGATCATGATTGAGTCATCTAGCAGGAGTTTATACTAGATTTTAGGCTAATGGTGATCAAGGCAACCGGTGATTAGTATCGCCTGCATGCGAGTAGCAGTACTAGTCCGGTTCATATAGGCCATCAAGTCCAAGTAGTATACGGTCTAAGCAGAGCCGGTTTGGTTTGGCTGTGTAGGAGTACAAAGTTACTACGTAGGGATATGGTCGTGTATGTGTGTGTATATATATATATATAGATGTACACGACATAGATTTGTAACACTGTGAATTGAGAAAATAGAAAAAAATAAAGAAGAGAAAGAGGGCACGACAAGGACTCTGGCTATCAGTTATGCGTGTATGTGTTCGTCGTGATTTGAGATGACTGATCATGAGGGCTGTAATCCCAACAGTCTAAATTTTTGACAACACCAAAAATAAGAGATTGCCGCCGCCGACTTACTCCGTCATCCTCACATTGGTAGAAGACCTAGCCTTCGTTCTCATCCATCCTCAAGACGTACAACTTTGCTTGGTTGCGATAATTGGGGAAAGACAAATGGGGAATCGCTGGGGAACGATTAGGCGTCCTGACATGGAATAACTGATGGAGGACATGGCGAGGGCAGACATTAGCAACGAGGGATTTGGGGATTCCACAGAGTCAACACGGAGAAGGAATGACAAATGAGAGGATTCCCGCCTACAAATGGTTCTAACCATAGAGTGAGTGGTCATGAGAGGACCAGAGCACAAAATGTTAACTCCGCCATCCGAGTTGCCACCAAATAATTTTAAGTACTGCAGATTCATTAACACAAATCACGTGTGCGCGAGGGGGGGGGGGGGGGGGGGGGTATTACACAATTGCAACGACCGATTAGAGCATCGCTAGCTCACCCGACAGGTCCTTCATGGCAGTCGAACAACACGCTATGACAACATCTACAACCGGACGTTCCATATCCGCCCCAAATGCCCGAACGGCCTGCCCAATCACTACCCGGACGCAAAATTGCTACCCAACCGGACATAAAAAAATATGTCCCAGACGCCCGGATTGACTAGCACTCCCCATACACAGCCGATATCTGGGGCAGATGGCAACGCCCGAACGCGCCCGCCACGTCGGCTCCGACAAGACGGACCCATACCAAATCCTCTCAAAATTGACTAGTCATCCACTTCGAACCAACTCCTCCCACCTTTGTCCTCCATTCCCTCCTCCAGGCAGCCGCCCACCTCCTCCCTTGCTCATCATCCTGGTCCGTCGTCGCTAATGTCATCACCGACACCCCGCCTGCCACCATGGCCACGGATGATGCCTCTCCATAATTAGAGGGGTCCCCGGCATGGTGGTTCCTTGCAAGCAAAATGTTCGTCACTTGGATGGGCATTTTTTCGCCAAGGAGGTGAAGAAGGAGGAAAGGTACAAGACGTTCCATAGGTGTGAAAAGGGAGAAGATGGAGTTCGACCAGGAGAGGTTGACCATCGAGAAGAACAAAATATAATTGGAGAGGCAAGGGAATGTTGCAAAATGGGAGTTTGAACAAAGGGCGGGAATGCAAGGACTTGAGCTTGAGAGAGAGAAGTTGAGACTCGGGAGAGAGGCGGAGGAGTTGACGATTATGTTCCAGGGCATCAACCTCTTTGATGATGAAGACAAGAAGTGGTTGGTCCGCATGAAGAAGATGATCAATGACCGCAACAACTCAAGACACTGATTCATTCATGTATCTCCTATCTATGTATGAGCTCTTGAATTTTATTTCGGTATGTAATAAATTGTCATTTACTTTCTATCATTGAATTTATGATGAATTTGTGTTGTATGATGGGCGTGCATGGATTTTAGGTATTGAGGTATGTGGAATGTGGTTATGGAGGAGAAAAACGAGGACAACTCTAAAAAAGGAGAGAACCCATTCAACGTTGTGCAGGGATCGTATATCTAATATACTATGCTCCCTAATTTTAGGGGCCTCACAATCAATTGAGGTCTCCAATTTTGAATCGAGTCACTCAATTTTGACCAGGTCAACAATTTTTTAAGGAGCTCTCTCATTTTATTCTTTTAAATCACTACGATCTCTAATTTTGGAGCTCTCCCATTTGATTAAGATATTGGTTCATATTTTGATCGGGTCAATGATTTTTTTCAAGTCAATCGACATCAAACGGCCTATAAAACTATATCAATCTCACGCACCACCTCGCCACCTAGAAAAGGGAAGAGCAAACATGTGATATTGTAGCACCAATATAGTACATGCAGTCACTGATGTAAAAAGTTTCCCACATACGTATGCGTTGATTAGCAGATAACACAGAATACACCGTGAAAGGGCCACCAAAACACCACATTATAAATAAAAATAAAATACACTCCGTCAACTCCCCAACTCGCCAGACTAAATCTTCAACGATTTCAAAATATAAGGTGTATTAGTTTTTGAAAATACAAATTTCTTTAACTTTGACCAAATTCATTTCATGATAAATCTAATGACACTGATTTGATATTATGAATATTGATATATTTCTCTAGAAGTTTGATGAAACTTAAAGCGTTTTGACTTTTTAAAAAGTTAATGCACCTAATATTTTTAAATAAAGGGAGTCATTTTTTTTGAAAATTCAATTACACCAACGACGCAACAAAGCGTGTTCAAACCTTCGCGATACGGCAACCTGCAGGTGCTGTGAATATTTCGTGTCATCGTGTAAAATTTGTATATCTTATTATTATATACTTCGTCCGTAGTGTCTTAATTTTATATTAATTTTAGTATAATGTTGTAACTTATTTTCAGAACGGAGGGAGTACCATTTTAAAAATTTGTGGACCAAAGAATCACATACAAGCCAAGTTTGTGGAGTGTAGAGAGAAGCTCGGTACAGATTATACAAAGAGTCAATTACACCATCGGTGCTTAAACTTGGCAAGAATACTCACTTTAGTGTCAGAACTTGCGGCATACATTGAACTAGTGCCACAACTTGGCTCGGCGTGCAAATACGGTGCAAAACTCGTTTGAAGACGCATGCGGCGCTGACGAGGCGTGACAGCGTGGCATGGAGGCTCATTATCAGTGACCGGGCGGTGTAGACCAGGCTTGTGCGTGTTTTTTTTTCAAAGACACCCTCGACTTTTATTTTTTCGCACAAAAAGACCCTAACAGGTGTGGGATCCACCCGCACCCCAAGTTTTATATTAAAATGAAAAATTGCACCAACGAAGATTCGAACCGGTGATTTGAGTCATCCCACTCGCTCGGTTAGCAACCCTAGTGCTACACCATTTGACAACCTAGGTGGATACACGGTTTTTATAACTTTTCCTTAAACAACACAAATTAAGAATTGTACTAAGTCAAAAAAATGCTGCTGTGGGGGTTCAAACCTGTGACTTGGGGCAAAAAATAAGATGAGCCGGACACTGCATCCACATTCATTTGATCCCTATTGGAAATTTTATCCTTTTTGTCACTAACACACCACGCTCATGGGCTAAAACATACTGTGTTTTTTAAGAAATTTGTGAAAAATATGTAAATCCTAATTATAAATAATATACATATAAATAAAATAAATTACATAAAAAGATGCTCCTGTAATTCCAAAAATGCCAACCTATTGATTTAAAAAATCCATAAATTAAATTATGAACTATACAAATGTTTGTGTAATTTTAAAAAGTGTTTGCATATTAAATAGAAATATTAAAGTAAGTCTATTATATATACATGGGATTCACATTTTTTTAACAATTTTTTCAAAAAATGAAAGAAAGACAAGGGACGTGCTACGAGTCAGGTGTCGGATCATTTAAAAAGATCCGCCGCCTCGCGAACCGTCAGATATTGACAAAATCTAGTGCTCAGCGTCATCCTTCACTTTTGCCACTTTTGAAACATAGGTTGTGTTGCGGGTTTCTTTTTCTTTTGTAGAGGTTATCTTGGTGGATGTTGGATCATTTAAAACGATATAATAACTGCGTATCCTGAATCGTTATCCTGGTGGGTTGGCTACCTGCGCACATCGGTTGGCTGGCACAGAGAGTGTGCCTTTGACGGACAAGTCGGTCCCGCGACGTTTTTTTGTGCAAAATAAAATAAAATTCGAGGCTAGTTTTTGAAAAAAGAACACGCCATATGCCTCTTCTACACCGCTCGGGCACTGACAATGGGCCCACACGCCACGCTGTCACGCCTCATTAGCGCCGCATGAGTATACAAACGAGTTTTGCACTGTATTTGCACGACGAGCCAAGTTGTGGCACCAGTTCAATGTATACCGCAAGTTCTGGCACTAAAGTGACTTTTCTCGACAAGTTTAAGCAACAGTGTTGTAATCGACTCTTATACAAACTTGAAAACCATATCTCTCTGGTCAATCCTGATCCTCTACCTCAGTGGGTTCAGTAGTGTGCGCTCCTTCGCCGCTCCTTACTCCTCTGCTGCGACAGCGCCGTCATTTCCCGCGATCTCCGCGATCGGTCCAGCATGTCCATCATCGCCGGTGTCACGTACGAGTACGACGCCGTGGCGCCCGTCGTGGATATTACCGTCGTGCCAAGGGCCGCCTCTGCCCTGCGGCGCGTCGTCTCGCTGGCGCCAGACATCTGCCGCGACGTCGCGCGCTGCTGCGCGTGCGAGCTCAGCCCTGCCAGCATGTACGCACGCCCGGACAGCTCGTACCGCCGCCGGTCCGCCACGCGGGCGCTCATCTCCTGCAGATCCCGGGACAACTCTACGCACATCGAGTCCCCCGCTCGTGCGGCCGCCGAGCGCGCCACGGCTCGCTGCCCGCTCTGGAGTATCTCGGCCGCCTCCTCGTGAGCGCCCCGCTCTGCCGCCGCACGAGCCGCAGCGATGCCGTCCGTCGCCGCCAACCGGACGCGCTCCCGCTCGACCTCCGCGGAGCGCTCCAGGCTCAACGCCCGCGAGGGCCTCAGCACCACCGCGTCCTCGCCGTCCACGTTCGTTGGCCGTCCAGTCATCATGTCTCGGTAAGCGCAGCTGACTTGCATCACGTGGGTGACATCCGTGGTGGATCGGGCCCTCGGCACGTCCATGAGCAGCAAGAAGCGCCTCTCCTCGTCGGCGTACAGCTCGCCGACGTCGATGGAGGCGGAGCGGCCGTCCACGTTGATGTGGCTCCTGTAGTGGCCAGAGTTGACCGACCGGACGCGCACCCCCGATTGCGGGCACGCGATGTCAACGCGCAATTCCTGCACGGCGACGGAGAGGAGCCCCCCGATGCATTGCGCGAATGCGTCCTGGATGTCCGCCTCGTTCTCGATGAACGAGAACGTGCCGCCCGTGGCCTCGGCGATGGTGTGCATCGCCGCTGCGTCGTGGTCGGTGCCGAACCCAAACGTGTGGACAGGCGCGGACCGGTCGCCGGCGCCGGTGTACATGAAGGAAGGCGGCACGAGCGCGTCGTAGTTGGCGTCACGGCCGCGCTTGGGCACGGTGTACGTGTCCTGCCCGTCCGACAGAAGTATCACGCTCGCGACGGCGTTCCTGCGGAGGCGGTCGTCCAGCACCTTGGCGGCCTTGAGAAGGGCGGCCCCGATGTTGGTGCCGCCGCCCGCCGCGAGGGACTGCACGGCGCGCTTCGCCAGGTCCTTCCCGCCGTCCGATTCCGACATGCGCGCGAGCCGCATCAGGCGGCTGGCGCCGGACGAGAAGGACACGACGCAGAGGCGGTCCGCGGGGCCGAGGCTGTCGACGACGAAACCCATGGCCTGCTTCAGCAGCGCCAGCTTGCTCCCTACCATGCTGCCGCTCACGTCGAGCACGGTCACCAGGTCGATCGGCGCCCTCGCGCGCGGCGGCGCCCCGCCGGTGGCGGCGCCACCAGTTCCCGGAGCCCTGGCGTGCACGAGCACGGCGAAGTTCTCGTGTGACGCGTCCCGTGCCAGGGACGAGTACTCGCAGTGCGTGCTGAGCGCCACCGCTAAAGACCCGCTGGACGTCGCACTCGCGGTACCATGGTGCCGGTCGCCGAGAGGCCGAGGCGCCCGGACCACCGGGTCGTCGTCGTCGAAGACGCGTGGCTCCATGGGCCGGAAGAACGGTTGTGCCGGCGCGCGCGACGCGAGCGGCGGCTGTGACGGCGTGGAGCTCTTGGAGGAGCGGAAGGACGGCAGGTCGCGGCACCGCGCGCTGCACAGCGGGCAGGCTTGGCGGCTGCTGGCGAGGCTCCCGGAGACGCAGCGGTAGTGGAACTGGTGGGAGCAGTCGGCCGTGAAGCCGCTGCCGCCACCGCCGCCACGGCGCATGTCGCCATTGCAGATGGCGCAGGTGCTGCTGTTGCTCTCCATTGCCGCCCCTGGCTTGGCTACGGGCCTCTGACCGCAGGCAGAGGAAATTGTGGTGAGAGAGGTTTGACAAATAAGACAAGATGACAGCGATTAGAAAATGCATTATTGCTGTTATTGCGTTCCCGCACGCTCCGTGTTGAACACGATTTAACTTCATAAACAAGTAATGGGTTGCTGCAGATGAGTTACTAGTTTAGAACAATCCACCGACGAATAAGAATTCCAGTGCCGATTTCGTTGACGTGGTATAAGTGGTTCTGAATCAGCTCAGCTGCATTGGATGCCCCCTTCTTTTGACCGGTACTACGGCCGGCGGGCAACGTGCCGCCCTCAACCGATATCGTAGTACTAACAGAAGACCAAACCAATTCCATATTCCGAATGGTGAAACGCGCGGGGGTCCACGACACAGGAAAACTCTAAGGGCGACGGAGGCGATTGCATGGCGATTGTCCGCCGACGCTAGGGTTAGGGTTTGAGCTGTGGGGGTGAGAGAGGATACGGTGGTCCACGAGGGGGGCGACGGTCGCAGCCCTCTAAACCGACCGGCGATTTCCCGTCTTCGCTGGAGGTGGAGCGGAGGGCGGAGGAGGCGGGAGGAAAGGCGACTAGGGTTTCGGGCAGATGGGATCTTCATCGGCGGCGGCGGCGGCGGCGACACCGAGGAAACAAAGCAGTATACCGGAGAAGATCGACGAGACGAACCAGAAGAAAGCAGCTAGCCAATCCAGCCATGCATCCGGCTCGAGGACGGCAAACCAGAGGAACGGGAAAGGCTTGCAAGAGGCACTGGCCTCGAGCAGGAAGAATACCACGACTGCGGCGGGGGATGCAGTGGTTACGCCGATGCGCAGGACCGATGAAACGGCTAGCCGGGCTTCTTCAAAGTCCCCGGTTGTAAGCAAAATCCAGGATCCCACGTCGAGTCTTTCGGTGAGACAAGGGGGCATGGTACTGATGGATAAGGAAGCGGAAGGGTTTGTGTTTGAAGAGCCGGAGAAGGCGTTACAAAGGAATTTTCGGTGGTCAGAGGTGGGTAAGGTGTGCTCGGCGAGGCCGATGATTATGAGTGATGTGGAACGTGCGATGCAACGTGCTTGGGGCCTGCATAAAGTGGCCAAACGTTTGAGGTTCACTTCGGAAGCGAAGGAGACTGGAAGCATGCGATGAATAATGGCCCATGGCAATATGATTTCAGTGTTTTGATCTTGAAGGAACATGAAGGCAAATCTAGGCCGTCGGAGATGGTCTTCGACAGGACTGATATTTGGGTACGTGTGGATGATTTACCACCTGATAAAAGGGCTGAATCGTTTGGTAGAGCTCTCGGGAACTGGCTTGGCGAAATTGTTCACGTAGACACTAATAAAGATGGACTAGCAAGGGGACAGTTTCTCAGTGTTCAGGAAAAAAATAATGTGTTTGAACCTTTGGTGAGGGGTTTCTACCTAAAAATAGTGGGCACGTGGTTTGATTTTTACTACGAGAAGGTACCACACTTTTGCTTTGAGTGCGGGAGGATGGTTCATGCTGATGGCGTTTGCATCCCTCCTCTGGACCAGAGCTCATAGTGGGGAGGATGGCTACGTGCATCTCCAGGGAGACACGGTGGGGCAAAAGGACGTTCAACCGGACCTGCGGGGAGCAGTAACAGCTGGGGAAGTAAGCGTACGGGTGACAACGACCCTAGGCGCCAGACAAACAAAGGCAATAATGGTGTTCCCGTAAAACGCAATCTTCAGGATGATTTTGCTAAGTCAGAGGGCACACGCACTGGCGGTGCTAGGAAGGAGGAAAGATGTGAAGTCACCAGCCCATTGAAGGAGAAAGGCAGCAGGACGAAAGAGCATGATCTGCGACATGATTTAGAGCAGAAGCGGGAACGGGAGCTAAGGTATAAATTACATGAGCAACAAGGGTATGCTAGTTGTTCCTGTGACAGACAGGAGGGCTGGAAAGGTAAGGAGGATGGCTACAACATGAGTTCTAGGGGAGGAGATAGGAGAAGGTATGAGGTGGAGGCAGGCAGGGAGCGATATGGAGACAGAGAAGGAAGGAAGAGAGGGCATTTCGTCAGAATGCCCAGGCAGGCATATAGACCGGTCTCCCATGCTGACCGTTACTCTAGACTTGAGAATGAAGGGAGAAAGAGAGGGCCTAGGCAGTACTGGGTGGCAAAGAATGATCTGGATAAACAGATGCCAAATGAAGTGTTTATGAGAGACACAAGGAGGAAGACATCTACGGTTTTTGATCGCATTTCTGAGAACAAAGTTTCATCGGCGGACCCCGATGCGGGGGGCCGCCGGTCGCCATGAATTTCTTGTCCTAGAACTATCGAGGATTGGTGTTGGACTCGATAGTTGGCGAACTAAGGGACCTGATACGGTCATACAACCCAGCGGTGGTTTTCCTTTCGGAAACAAAGAAGAAGGCGAGAGCAATGGAGAAACCGAAGTGGAGTTTGGGCTTCAAAAGTGGTGTGGCGGTAGATTGTCAAGGCTTGAGTGGTGGACTTGCACTTTGGTGGAGAGAAAACGTGCAGGTGAAGGTGAGGCCATGGTGCCAATATTTCATTATACTGAGATGGTGCGGGAGGGCAAGACCTATAGATTCACTGGTTTCTATGGGGAGCCCAAGAAGGATTTGCGGAAGAAGTCATGGGATGCAATTCGCTTTCTGAGGGTACAAGATGATCTCCCATGGATTTGTGTTGGAGACTACAATGAGGCAGTCTTCCAAACAGATTAACTTGGTGGTAACCCGAGACCATTTGCTCAAATGGAGGACTTTAGGGACTACTTAGCTGACCACGGGCTTGCGGACCTGGGCTTCTCGGGGTACCCATATACATGGGACAATAAGCGGGATGGAGCAGAGAACATCAAGGTCAGACTTGATCGGGCAGCGTGCACGGATAATTTTCTGAACCTTTTCCCCGAAACTCATGTTGAACATCTTGTGACGGAGGAATCAGACCATCAAGTGATCCTTATTCGAGCGCTGGAGACAGCTCCACGTGAGAAAGAGAGGGGTCAGCGTCCTTTTTAGTTTGAGGAGGCATGGACTAGGCATGCACAGTATGATGCCATGATTGCTCAAGCATGGTCAGATGCTGGGACGGATGAAAAAACAGTGGCGGTGGTTTGGGAAAAACTAAGTAAGATGATTGGTAGCATGCAGCGGTGGGCTAGAGAGGTGTTCGTGTCCATCCGGAGTCAAATCACAAAACTCAAAACACAGCTTGCGGACGCACAGAGTAGAGCGGATGCTTCCGGGTCCTCACTGGAGGTCCGGGACATCGAGGAGCTGCTCAGAGAGATATATGCGAGGGAGGAAGTGTTGTATAAACAGTGATCGAGGGTGGACTAACTGCGGGCCGGCGATCTGAACACAAAGTACTTCCAAAACAGCCTCACACCGCAAGAGAAAGAACACAATATGGGCGCTGCGGAGAGATGATGGTACGAGATGTATGGTAAATGAAGAGATGAGGGAAATGGCTGCCAAATTCTATGAGTCCTTGTTTACATCGGAGGGCTCGGTCGATGCACATGCACTGTTAGAGAACATTGAGGCTTTAGTTTCGGATGACATGAACAGCAAACTTACAGCTACTATCTCTGATGAGGAGACTGAAACTGCACTATTTCAAATGGGGCCGACGAAGGCGTCGGGCTCGGACGGCCTCCCTGCCCTCTTCTATCAAAGACACTGGTCTCGGGTAAAGGGCGACATGTGCTTAGCAGTACGTGACTTTCTTAATGGTGCCATGACCCCCGCTAAATTCAACGACACGTTTATTGTCATGATCCCGAAAGTGAACTCACCGGAGGTTCTTTCGCAGTTTCGCCCTATTAGTTTATGTAACGTGCTGTACAAGATAGCTACAAAGGTTTTGGCGAACTGATTGAAGAGCATACTTCCTCTCCTAATCTCTAAAGAACAGAGCGCCTCTGTGCCAGGGCGGTTGATTACTGACAATGTGCTGGTTGCATATGAGTGTGTGCATGGTATTAGGAAGAGGAAGAGGAAGAAGAGTTTATGTGCGATCAAATTGGACATGATGAAGGCGTATGATAGGGTGGAGTGGATTTTCCTAGAGCAAGTTATGTCAAAATTCAGCTTTGCTCCCCAGTGGGTTTGCATGATTATGAGGTGTGTCACCTCGGCCAGCTTCTCAGTTAAACTTAATGGCGGGCTCTCGAGGAGTTTTTTCCCTCTCGCGGTCTAAGACAGGGTGACCCTTTGTCACCTTACTTGTTCCTTTTCTGCGTTGAGGGGTTTTCAGCACTCCTCAAACGGGCTCAGAATGATAAACAACTAACGGGAGTGAAGTTTGTGAGCACTGCCCCCATGTAACTCATCTCCTGTTTGCTGATGACAACATAGTTTTCCTAGAAGGAGCTAAGGAAAATATGGAGACCCTAAAACAGATCCTCACCATGTATGAAAAAGCGTCCGGTCAAAAAGTAAATCTGCAGAAATCTTCCATCTTCTTTGGAAGGGGGAGTCAAGACAGCATGAAGGATCAGATGAAACAAGTGGTGGGCATATAGTCAGAAGCACTTAGTGAGCGGTATTTGGGTCTCCCAACACTAGTTGGAAGATCGAAGGATGGCACTTTCAAGCATGTCACCGAGTGCTCAAAAGGTAAGGTGTGTGGATGGAAAGGGTAAGGTCTGTCCAAAGCAGCAAGAGAAGTTCTTGTCAAATCGGTGTTGCAAGCAACTCTGACTTACACCATGAGTTGTTTTCACCTCTCGAAGAAGATGTGTCGGAACTTGACTTCAATCTCTTCTAAATTCTGGTGGGGTGCAATGAATGGTGAAAAAAGGGTCCATTGGATATCATGGCAAAAGAAGTGTGCAAGTAAGAGAGACGGTGGCATGGGGTTCCAGAATTATGAGACCTTCAAGCAAGCCTTGCTGGCCAAGCAAGCGTGGCGCATTCTGCAAGTCCCGACCTCTCTTTGTGCTAGGGTTCTTGTCGGTGTCAAAACCGGCGGATCTCGGGTAGGGGGTCCCGAACTATGCGTCTAAGGCTAATGGTAACAGGAGGCGGGGGATGTCGGTGTCAAAACCGGCAGATCTTGGGTAGGGGGTCCCGATCTGTGCGTCTTAGGCTGATGGTAACAGGAAGCGAGGGACACAATGTTTACCCAGGTTTGGGCCCTCTCGATGGAGGTAAAACCCTACTTCCTGCTTGATTAACATTGAAGATATGAGTAGTACAAGAGTAGATCTACCACGAGATCGTAGAGGTTAAACCCTAAGAGCTAGCCTATGATGATTATGATTGTAATTGTGATCGGCCTTCTAAGGACCAACCTCTCCGGTTTATATAGACACAGGAGAGGGCTAGGGTTTACATGGAGTTGGTTACAAGGAAGGAAATACCATATCCGGATCGTCAAGCTTGCCTTCCACGCAAAGGAGAGTCCCATCCGAACATGGGACGGGATCTTGAGTCTTGTATCTTCACGCTTCAATAGTCCAGACGATGTATATAGTCCGGCAGTTCGGATACCCCCTAATCCAGGATTCCCTCAGTAGCCCCTGAACCAGGCTTCAATGACGATGAGTCCGGCGCGCAGTCTTGTCTTCGGCATTGCAAGGCGGGTTCCACCTCCTAATACTCCAAGGTAATTATCGAACACTCCAAACCATGTCCGGATCCGCAAAATGATCTTCAGATACCACCATAGAGAGAATGATATTTCACAAATGCAATCTGCTGACAACTTTTTAGACAACATGACATGTCATTACGGTCAGGTCATTATTCGAACCGTTTTCCTACAACCAGCCACAGCGCATATTGCGAGGCGGTTTCCCTGACACGTCTTGTCAAAACAGAGATCATGTCCCCTTATCACGGGATTCTCATTAATACGGGTATGGGTAATCCCGCCATGCCATCAATCGTGGCGCTTGGGAAGTAAGCGATTCTCAATGGGCGAGTGGGGAGGCGCACCGCTTTCGTCGCCTCTATAAAGGGCGTAGATCATGTTGACCGTTTTCACCTGGGGGGGTGAATTTCTTCTGTCCCCCCGTGTTCGGATGCCGGGGCTCCTCGTCATCGTCGCTATGCAACCCCTTGTCCTTGTTTTCGGTGTTTATTTTACCAGCCTGTTTGAACACCCAGCAGTCTCTATTGGTGTGGTTGGCTGGCATGTCTAGGGTGCCGTGAATTTGGCTCGAGCGTTCCAGTATGCGGTCCAGACTGGATGGTCCTTGATTGTTTCTTTTGAACGGCTTCTTCCACTGACCGGATTTGGATCCACTGAATCCGGTGTTGACTGTCGTGTCTTCGATGTTGTCACCGTTGTTCCATCGCTTGTGTCTGTTGCGCCATGGCTTGCCGTTATTCTCACGGACATCCGAAGTGCCAGAGTGCAGCGTGGTGCTGCTGCGAGCCAACCAGCTGTCCTCGCCCGTGCAAAAGCGGGTCATAAGTGTCGTGAGGGCTGCCATGGACTTTGGTTTTTCCTGGCCGAGGTGTCGGGCGAGCCACTCGTCACGGATATTATGCTTATAATCCGCCAGAGCTTCGGCGTCCGGATAGTCGACTATTTGGTTCTTTTTAGTTAGGAACCTAGTCCAGAATTTCCTGGCTGACTCTCCGGGCTGTTGAGTAATGGGGCTCAAGTCATCGGCGTCCGGTGGTCGCACGTATGTGCCCTGGAAGTTGTCGAGGAATGCGTCTTCCAGGTTTTCCCAACTGCCAATGGAATTTGCTGGCAGGCTGTTTAGCCAGTGTCGGGTTGGTCCTTTGAGCTTAAGGGGAAGATACTTGATGGCGTGTAGATCGTCTCTGCGGGCCATGTGAATGTGGAGAACGAAATCTTCGATCCACACTGCGGGGTCTGTTGTGCCATCGTATGATTCGATGTTTACGGGTTTGAACCCTTCTGGGAATTCATGATCCATCACTTCATCAGTGAAGCAGAGGGGATGCGCGGCGCCTCTGTGCCGGGCTATGTGGCTACGCAGTTCGAATTGGTGTGGGTTGCTGTGTTCGGCCCAGCCGGACTTGTTGATAACGTATCCGGCGTAACGGTCATCGTCGCACGCTGGGGCGCGCCCCCGTGATCCGTAGATCGATCTTGGCTGTCCTGCTTTGTTTTCCAGTATATCTTGTAGGTCTTGCCTTTTGCCCCGGGCCGTGGTGTATTGTCGTGGGGGTGCGGGCTGGTATTCGGCCTGATATCCCGTTTTATCCCGGCCACGGGGTGGCCGGTCAGCCGTTTGGCGCTCGAGTCCGTATTCCTCGGCTGCCAGGACTTCAGTCCATCTATCTGTGAGCAGGTCTTGATCAGCCTGTAGTTGCTGCTGCTTCTTCTTCAAGATCCTCGCAGTGTCCATAAGCCGACGCTTGAAGCGCTCCTGCTCCACGGGATCCTCAGGCACGCCGAACTCATCGTCGTCGAGGCTAATCTCGTCTTCGGAGGGGGGCATTTAGTTGTCCTCCTCCGAATATACGTCGGTCGCCTGTTCGTCTAGGCTGACCTACTCATCATCCTGCTCGTCCTACTCGAAGGCGGGCTGATCAGGGTTGTATTCCTCTTCGGCACCATCCAGATTGTTTTTGTCTCCTGGGCCCGTATTGCTATGGCGGGGCTTGGAGCGGCGCCTACGACGCCCATGTTTTGTTTTTCTCCCTGAGGGGTTATCCTCCATTGCCTCATCACCATTGGTTTCCTTCGGAGTGTCCACCATATATATATCGTATGAGGAGGTGGCTGTCCACCACCCTGTGAGCGGCGGTTCCTGTACTTCTCACGCATCGTCGTCCATACCGTCGATGTCTTCGGAGTCGAAGTCAAGCACGTCGGTTAGATCATCTATCATGGCAATAAAGTGGGTGGTGGGTGGGCAGCGAATTCCTTCGTCGCCTGCTTCCCACTCAAGCCGGACATAGTTCGGCCAAGAGCCTGCTGACAAAGAGAGAGACTTTAATGAGTCTAGCATGTCGCCAAAGGGCGAGTGCTGGAAGATGTCCGCGGCGATAAACTCCATCACCGGAGCCTAACCTGGCTTGGCTGGCTCGAGATTGCGCGGACTGGAACCAACAACCGGATACGAGTCCGGGGGTCCGGAGTCACAGGCTTCCACAGAGGTGAGGCTTGTGTTCGGCTCCACCGCCGATGAGTGTGAGGCCTGCGAGACGGGATCCATCCCTCCATCCTTAGGCAACGCAGCCTGCACCGGATTTACGTCTGGGGCTACTGTAGGGATGATATCCCGAGCATTGTCCGACAGCAGGTCTAAGTCGTGCTCGTCGCGACTGTCCGGTGCTCCTGGCACAGGCCCGAATCCGTCGAAGATCAAGTCTCCGCGAACGTCGGCCGTATAATTCAAGTTTCCGAACCTGACCTGGTGGCCAAGGGCGTAGCTGTCGATCTGCTCCAGATGGCCAAGAGAATTGGCCCGCAGTGCGAAGCCGCCAAACACGAAGATCTGTCCGGGGAGAAAAGTCTCGCCCTGGACCATGTTGTTGACGATTGAAGGCGCCATCACGCCTTGCAGCGACGACACAGAGGAACTCTCAATGAAAGCACCAATGTCGGTGTCAAAACCGGCGGATCTCGGATAGGGGGTCCCGATCTGTGCGTCTTAGGCTGATGGTAACAGGAAGCGAGGGACACAATGTTTACCCAGGTTCGGGCCCTCTCGATGGAAATAAAACCCTACTTCCTGCTTGATTAATATTGAAGATATGAGTAGTACAAGAGTAGATCTACCACGAGATCGTAGAGGCTAAACCCTAAGAGCTAGCCTATGATGATTATGATTGTAATTGTGATCGGCCTTCTAAGGACCAACCTCTCCTGTTTATATAGACACCAGAGAGGGCTAGGGTTTACATGGAGTCGGTTACAAGGAAGGAAATACCATATCCAGATCGCCAAGCTTGCCTTCCACGCAAAGGAGAGTCCCATCCGGACATGGGACGGGATCTTGAGTCTTGTATCTTCACGCTTCAATAGTCCGGACGATGTATATAGTCCGGCAGTCCGGATACCCCCTAATCTAGGATTCCCTCAGGGGACACAATGTTTACCCAGGTTCGGGCCCTCTCGATGGAGGTAATACGCTACTTCCTGCTTGATTGACCTTGATGATATGAGTATTACAAGAGTTGATCTACCACAAGATCGTAGAGGCTAAACCCTAGAAGCTAGCCTATGATTATGATTGTTGTTATCCTACGGACTAAACCATCCAGTTTATATAGACACCGGAGGGGGCTAGGGTTACACAAAGTCGGTTACAGAGAAGGAAATCTACATATCCGAATTTCCAAGCTTGCCTTCCACGCAAAAGGAGAGTCCTATACGGACACGGGACGAAGTCTTCAGTCTTCATAGACCAACATTCCGGCATAAGCATATAGTCCGGCTGTCCGAGAACCCCCTAATCTAGGACTCCCTCAGTTCTCAAGGCCCGGTATTTTAAGGATGACACGATCCTCTCTGCCTCCTGCTCGGCTGCTGGTTCTTTTACCTTTCGGAGCATCTTGCATGGTCGTGACTTACTCCGGTAGGGCCTCATTTGGAGGATTGGGTCGGGGATGAGCATAAACATCCACCACGACGCCTGGATCCCTCGCAGCGGCAGCCCTAGACCTCTTGGTCAATAGTTGTTGCAGGACATCACCAAGGTTGCTCATTTGATCAACCCGGACGGGATGTCCTGGAATGAGGAAGTGGTGAAGGCCATGTTCTCGGAGGACGATGCAGCGGATGTGATACAGATAGCTATTAGTGGACCAGAAACGGACGATTTCCTAGCATGGAAATTATACAAGGAATGGGGTCTTCTCGGTCAAGTCTGCATATCATCTCAAGATGTCCATGGATAGAGCGAGGACCAGACAGCCGGACTCCTCGAGCTCGGTAGCGAAGCACAATGGATATTTGGAGCTATGGGAAACGAGTGCTCCTGGTAAGGCCAAGATCCATATGTGGCGCATGATACGGAACGGGCTTGCTGTGGGAGCAGAACTTCATCGTCGAAGGATCAAGCCGGGCTGTGCGGTGTGTGCCCGTGAAGAGACTATCATACATAGGTTCTGGGGCTGTCAACACTCACACTTATTCTGGGAGCAGTTAAGGGAGCAGGCGGGCTGGAATCTGGAGAGGCCACCAACGCATATTGAAACACACAGTGCCCTTGCATCCTGGCTGCTGGACTGGTTTGCGTGAGCTTCAGCTAATGAGAAAGAAGTGATGCTTCAAGCAGCGTACAGTCTCTGGCTAGCAAGAAACGAGGCCAGAGAGGGAAGGAAAATTGCAGAGCCACATGAAATATTAGCTACAGTGTAGGTTCAGATTAGGGATTGGAGAACATCTCATGAGACGAGGGCGTCACAACCGGAGCCAAAGACTATCCAACGGTGGGAACCTCCCGCAGCTGGGTGGGTAAAGATCAACTCCGACGGCGCGGTCTCTAGGCACGGCGACAAAGGAGGAGGAGGTGCGGTCCTTCGATATCACAACGCGGCGTTCATAGCCGGGTCATGTCACTTCTTTCCCAATATCACTGATCCTGAGATGGCAGAAGTTCTAGCGTGCAGACGGCTGTTCGCTTAGCTATGAATCTAAACATTCAGAGAGCTCATGTGGAGTTGGACTGTCTCGCACTGGTGCAAAAGCTAAACAACCAGGATCGGGATCTTTCTGCTGTTGGGCCTTGGGTGCACGAGATCAAGGCGTTTACCATGTTGGATCGTTTTTTCTTGACAATTGTTGGATCGTTTTTTCTTGAAATAATCACTCCAACAATTTGGGATGCAATCTTCGGGATGCCAGATATAGAGCATTGTCTCCCTTCTGTCCTTTGACCGGTACGCCACCATGCATGGAGGTTACCTCGCGCATACACGCCACCACCGCCGCCACGCCTGTGGATGCTGCTGCATCACACATATACGGATTCTCCTGCTCCTTGTATCCCCATAAGGCCCGAGGTCCTCCTCCTATTTCTTCCCAGCCATGATCTAGGAGAGAAACACCGCCATTTGTGGAGCCACATCGGAGGAGAGCTAGGCCCATGCTGCCGAAGGGGGCGTTGCGAACGCGAAGGCACGGTCTGCAACGTTCTGATCATGCCGGGATTCAGCTCATGGCCAGTGTCCCACCATGCCGTCGCTGTGTCCGTCGGGGAATTACTAGGATTTGGTACAGCCAGGGGTGCCACCAAGCATACCAAGGGACGACGGTAGTTGAAGGTACGTACCTTCTTTTCTCTTTGGACTTTGGTTTCTATATGTATTCCCATTGAGAGGGTTATGGTAAGTTTCTCTAATACTAGGCCAATCTTATTGTACCTTAGCGTCACACTTCTTATATTTTGGATTAAGCCCCTGCCTGCTATACCGTTCAATGTCTATTGTTGTGAACTTGTTGGTACTACTATTAGTATTGTTGTATTGTCATTGGTTCACTGCAAGTTAGGAGTAGCAACACAGTTTTTATCAATTGCTCATCACTACTATTGTTAATAATGTATGCGCATGTCTGCATGATTAGTTTTGTTGGTGGCAGGTGTGCTTACATCATGCCATTTTTCGTAACCATGTCCATCTATTGACCTACACAAAGAAAACTCATTTGTCGATCGCAAGGAACTGTTGTTCAATGACTGATCACATTAGCAACGGAGTCGCTCTTTGGTTACATTCGAGTATAATATTGTAGCTGCTTAGCAGTGAAATTTGAAGATCAATTGCTTCATTTAGCTTACGGAAGGAACATATTATGATGTTATAATCTGGGAATAGAAGTCATTTCTAATCTGCCTAGCTAGGTTGCTTGCGGTGCTGAAAAAATGCATTGATGGGAAAATATAGCACAGGTTGTAAGATGACTTGTTCATGGGGTGATTTGTAAGTGTAGAATGTATTTGGAAAGTTTCTATCTTCACTTTTCTTTCAGGCCCCACATTGAAGGGTGTTCTACGTGTGATGCTACATGCATGTATGTCACCATCAATCCGTTGTTGTAGAAATGTATCTACTTTTATCAACTACCAAATACATGCTACTATCAATGGTATGTTTTTTTTTCTGTCTATCCGTGTTCTTTTATCCGTGTTCTTTTTTGGTTGCTAACAAATGCATGTTAATATCACTACATTTTTTCGTATGTTGAAACAGAAATGTATGAGCATGCAATATGTAGTTTCTGAAATTAAGAATATTGAATCAAAGAACAACATTTAATCATTGACATATGTGTTGTATTGAGTATATATGGTTCATGCCACATGTTTTTTTTTCTTCCTGGTTTGCAGACGGTCGTGTGATTGCCAGTCCTTATGGTTACATGTCACTAGCTAAATTGTGAGCACAAGCATGCAATGGTTCCTCTAAAGTTATTCTATTGGTACATAATCATACTAACTCACTAGAATAGGTATATGCCCCGTTGCAACTCACGGGTAATTTCCTAGTCTAAATATAAATAGTTAGCAACCACTATTAGTTTTTTCTTAAACGAGCACCCACTATTAGATTTCGCTACGTGCTTTCACTCACCTTGATTTTTGATAGTCTTATAGCATCTGGAGTTGACAAATCCAAACCCCTATACACGACCCTTTTTTCAGTAGCTTGAGCTGCTTACCACATAGATCACATGGTTATTTGTCTGACCCTTAAAAGACCCTATTTGTAACCACAACCTTCAATACATCAAATTCATGCAGACATGCATGTCGAACATCACACAAAAGCAATGAGTAGCGCACACAAATACATAAAAATACATAATTCAAACATTGTACAAACATAAAATTTGTTTATGGTGCATAATGAAGCCTAAAAAGCATAGTCTAACACCACATGTGCATCAGCGTCATTCATACGATTCCAACAAGCCCAAAAATGTTTAATTATGAGTTAGTATATGAAGAAAATAACGGACATTTTACTAGAGAGTCCAGAGCACAAGACGATATTTTGTACGAGCAAACCTGCTTGTACCTGGCATTGGCAAGCCTGAAAGTTGCCTTTCTAGCGTGATTCTTCACGGGTTTTGTCCATGTGTTTTCCTACTACTTCATTGGCCATCAAAGGATGTTTTGGAAAAAGATTGGGCTCACCTAGAGCCCTTGGATTAAAAAGAGAGGCGCTACATCAACGGGGGAGGTTTTGGGAGAGCTCTTATATATACACCTCCGACCTTAGACTTCACCATCATTTCATTTGACAACCATCTAGTATTTATTTATGGATGTCCAGCTACCGTCCACATAAAAAAGCACATGGGGGTGCTACTAAATGAGCTTGGGTTGGTTTTCCCTTGAAGAGGAAAAGCTGATGTAGCAAAGTAGAGATACGTATTTTCCTCAGTTAGAGAACTAAGGTATCAATCCAGTAGGAGGTACAAGCAAGTCTCCAATCTATGCACCTGCACAAACAATCAAAAACTTGCACTCAACGCGACAAAGGGGTTGTCAATCCCTTCACGGTCAATTGCAATGGTAAGATCTGATAGAGATAGATATAAAAGATTACTAAAACATAAAACAAAATAAAAACAAATAAATTGCAGCAAGGTATTTTTGGGTTTTTTAGTTTATAGATCTGAAAATATATGATGGAAAATAGACCCGGGGGGCATAGGTTTCACTAGAGGCTTCTCTCTTGAAAGAAAGCATACGGTGGGTGAACAAATTACTGTCGATCAATTGAAAAGCACAAAGTTATGACGATATCCAAGGCAATGATTATGAATATAGACATCACGTCCATGTCAAGTAGACCGACTCCTGCCTGCATCTACTACTATTACTCCACACATCGACTGACTCCTGCCTGCATCTAGAGTATTAAGTTAAAGAGAACAGAGTAATGCATTAAGTAAGATGACATGATGTAGAGGGATAAACTCAAGCAATATGATGAAAACCCCATCTTTTAATCCTTGATGGCAACAATACAATACGTACCTCGCTACCCCTACTATCTCACTGGGTGAGGACACCGCAAGATTGAACCCAAAACGAAGCACCTCTCCCATTGCAAAATATACCAATCTAGTTGGCCAAACCAAACCGATAATTCGAAGAGAAATACAAAGATATCAAATCTTGTATATAAGAATTCAGAGAAGATTCAAATAATGTTCATAGATAAGCTGATTATAAATCCACAATTCATCGGATCTCGACAAACACACTGTAAAAGACGATTACATCAGATAGATCTCCAAGAACATCGAGGAGAACATTGTATTGAAGATCAAAGAGAGAGAAGAAGTCATCTAGCTAGCTACTAGCTATGGAACCGTAGGTCTGTGGTAAACTACTCACGCATCATTGGAGGGGAAATAGGGTTGATGTAGATGCCCCCCGTGATCGAATCCCCCTCCGGCGGATCTCCGGAAAAGGCCCCAAGATGGGATCTCATGGGAACAGAGGCTTGCGGCAGTGGAAAATTATTTTTGTGGATGCGTCTGATGGTTTGGGAATATTTGGGAATATATCAAAGTTTAAGATCGCGGGCTAACCCATTTCGCGGCTGGCTCATGCAAATGCTAAAGCCGCTATAGCCGGAGATAGCGGCCGCTAATCCAGTTCGAGGGAACAGTAACATGTGCACGTATATCCCCCATCCAAACCAGTACATGTGCATATTTATCTCAAAAAGCAGGGGAGTTTTCAGCAGAAAACAGAGGACTTTCTGAAGCAGAGGAAGCAGAGAGCAGAAGTTGATGGTCAGAGCTGGTTCTTGTTCTTGATCTTCATCTTCTGCTTGTTCTTCATCAACATTTGGCACCACCTGGACCTGAACCTTCAACCTGAACCGCTACACCTGAACCTACAAGTTTGCAATGCAATCCCAAGAGCCTAACGTGCTGCTTGTGGTCGCGGAGTCGTGCAGTGACCACTCGTCGCCGGCTGCCTTGCCGTGGTCGTTGCCTTACTGCCTCGCTACCTTGCTGCCTTGCCGCCTCTCCCGTCACCGGATCCAGTTTCTGGGGAAGCAGCAGCCGGCCTGCCGACCGCAGCTAGGAAGAACGGCGCAGCCGCCGCAACCTTTTCGGTGAGAGGGAGAGAAGGGAACGGAGAGACCATGCTAGGTTGAAGTGTTATCTATCCGCAGGGATTTGGGCTGACCTCTATTTGGGCCTCTCTTTCAGAATTTTGGCCCATCCCAGCGAAACTGAAGAGAACGCAAAGTCAAATCACGCCGTTTCGCGGGTGATCGCGTGATTAGCGGCAATTAGCGTTTTTAAGGCATTGCATCGCGGGGAGGCCTCCAGGCCGCGATTGCGCCACGATCGCTCACTTTTCGCCTGTGATCTAAAACTTTGGAATATATAGGCCAAAGATTAGGGTTAGGAGACCTCCGAGGGGGCCACAAGCCCAGGGGCGCCCCTGAAGGAAATATTCCCTAGAGGCAATAATAAAGTTGTTATTTATATTTCCTTATATTATGATAAATGTTTATTATTCATGCTAGAATTGTATTAACCGGAAACTTAGTACATGTGTGAATGCATAGATAAACAGAGTGTCCCTAGTATACCTCTACTAGACTAGCTCGTTAATCAAAGATGGTTAAGTTTCCTATCCATAGACATGTGTTGTCATTTGATAAACGGGATCACATCATTGCAGAATGATGTGATGGACAAGACCCATCCGTTAGCTTAGCACTATGATCGTTTAGTTTATTGCTATTGCTTTCTTCATGACTTATATATGTTCCTATGACCATGAGATTATGCAACTTCTGAATACCAGAGGAACACTTAGTGTGCTATCAAACGTCACAACATAACTGGGTGATTATAAAGATGATCTACAGGTGTCTATGATGGTGTTTGTTGGGTTGGCATAGATCGAGATTAGGATTTTGTCACTCCGTGTTTCGGAGAGGTATCTCTGGGCCCTCTCGGTAATGCACATCACTATAAGCCTTGCAAGCAATGTGACTAATGAGTTAGTCACGGGATGATGCATTACAAAACGAGTAAAGAGACTTGCCGGTAATGAGATTGAACTAGGTATGGTGATACCAACGATCGAATCTCGGGCAAGTAACATACCGATGACAGAGGGAACAACGTATGTTGTTATGTGCTTTGACCGATAAAGATCTTCGTAGAATATGTAGGAGCCAATATGAACATCCAGGTTCTGCTGTTGGTTATTGACTGGAGATAGTCTCGGTCATGTCTACATAGTTCTCGAACCCGTAAGCTCCGCACGCTTAACGTTCGATGACGATCGGTATTATGAGTTTATGTGTTTTGATTTACCGAAGGTAGTTCAGAGTCCCGGATGTACGGACATGACGAGGAGTCTCGAAATGGTCGAGACATAAAGATTGATATATTGGAAGGCTATGTTTGGACACCGGAAAGGTTTCGGATAAGTTCGGGCATTTTCCGGAGTACCGGGGGGTTACCGGAACCCCCCGGGGTGTAAATGGGCCTTAGTGGGCCATGGTGGAAGAGAGGAGGAGGCGTCCAAGTGGGAGGCGCGCGCCCCCCAAGCCCAATCCAAATTGGGGGGCAGGCCCCCCTTTCCTTCTCTCCCTCTCCCTCTTCCTTCTTCTCCTACTCCAACTAGGGAAGGGGGGAAACCTACTCCTACTAGGAGTAGGAATCCCCCCCTTGGGCGCGCCCCATGAGGCCGGCCCTCCCCCTCCTCCACTCCTTTATATACGGGGGAGGGGGCACCCCATAGACATACATGTTGATTGTTTAGCCGTGTGCGGTGCCCCCCTCCACTATATTCCACCTCGGTCATATCGTCGTAGTGCTTAGGTGAAGCCCTGCGCCGGTAACGTCATCATCACCGTCGCTATGACGTCATGCTGACGGAACTCTCCCTCGGCCTCAACTGGATCAAGAGTTCGAGGGACGTCATCGAGCCGAACGTGTGCTGAACACGGATGTGCCATGCATTCGGTGCTAAGATCGGTCGGATCATGAAGACGTACGACTACATCAACCGCGTTGATATAATGCTTCCGCTTTTGATCTACGAGGGTATGTGGACACACTCTCCCCAATCGTTGCTATACTTCTCCTAGATAGATCTTGCGTGATCGTAGGATTTTTTTTGAAATTACCACGTTCCCCAACAGTGGCATCCGAGCCAGGTCTATGCGTAGATGTTATATGCACGATTAGAACACAAAGAGTTGTGGGCGATAATAGTCATACTGCTTACCAGCATGTCATACTTTGATTCGGCGGTATTGTTGGATGAAGTGGCCCAAACCGACATTATGCGAGACTGGTTCTACCGACGTGTTTCACACACAGGTGGCTAGAGGGTGTCTGTTTCTCCAACTTTAGTTGAATCGAGTGTGGCTACGCCCGGTCCTTGTTGAAGGATAAAACAACACATTTGACGAAAAATCGTTGTGGTTTTGATGCGTACGTAAGAGCGGTTCTTGCTAAGCCCATAGCAGCCACGTAAAACTTGCAACAACAAAGTAGAGGACATCTAACTTGTTTTTGCAGGGCATGTTGTGATGTGATATGGTCAAGACGTGATGATATATAAATTGTTGTATGAGATGATCATATTTTGTAAAAGTTATCGGCAACTGGCAGGAGCCATATGGTTGTTGCTTTATTGTATGAAATGCAATCGCCATGTAATTGCTTTACTTTATCACTAAGCGGTAGCGATAGTCGTAGAAGCAATAGTTGGTGAGATGACAACGATGCTTCGATGGAGATCAAGGTGTCAAGCCGGTGACGATGGTGATCATGACGGTGCTTTGGAGATGGAGATCAAAGGCACAATATGATGATGGCCATATCATATCACTTATATTGATTGCATGTGATGTTTATCCTTTATGCATCTTATTTTGCTTAGTTCAGCGTTAGCATTATAAGATGATCTCTCACTAAATTTCAAGGTATAAGTGTTCTCCCTGAGTATGCACTGTCGTGACCGTTCGTTGTGCCGAGACACCATGTGATGATCGGGTGTGATAAGCTCTACGTTCACATACAACGGGTGCAAGCCAGTTTTGCACACGCAGAATATTCGGGTTAAACTTGACGAGCCTAGCATATGCAAATATGGCCTCGGAACACTAAGACCGAAAGGTCGACCGTGAATCATATAGTAGATATGGTCAACATAGTGATGTTCACCATTGAAAACTACTCCATCTCACGTGATGATCGGACATGGTTTAGTTGATATGGATCACGTGATCACTTAGATGATTAGAGGGATGTCTATCTAAGTGGGAGTTCTTGAGTAATATGATTAATTGAACTTTAATTTATCATGAACTTAGTACTTGATAGTATTTTGCATGTCTATGTTGTTGTAGATAAATGGCCCGTGCTACTGTTCCATTGAATGTTAATGCATTCCTAGAGAAAGCTAAGTTGAAAGATGATGGTAGAAACAACACGGACCGGTTCCGTAACTTGAGGATTCTCCTCATTGCTGCACAGAAGAATTACGTCCTAGAAGCACCGCTAGGTGTACCACCTGCGCCAGCAACTACAGACATTGTGAATGCCTGGCAGGCGCATGTTGATGACTACTCGATAGTTCAGTGTGCCATGCTTTACGGCTTAGAACCGGGACTACAATAACGTTTTTAACGTCATGGAGCATATGAGATGTTCCAGGAGTTGAAGTTAATATTTCAAGCAAATGCCCGGATTGAGACATATGAAGTCTCCAATAAGTTCTATAGCTGCAAGATGGAGGAGAATAGTTCCGTCAGTGAACATATACTCAGAATGTCTGGGTACCACAACCACTTGACTCAACTGGGAGTTAATCTTCCTGATGATAGTGTCATTGACAAAGTTCTTCAATCACTGCCACCAAGCTACAAAAGCTTCGTGATGAACTATAATATGCAAGGGATAGATAAGACAATTCCCGAGCTCTTCGCGATGCTAAAAGCTGCAGAGGTAGAAATCAAGAAAGAGCATCAAGTGTTGATGGTCAAAAAGACCACCAGTTTCAAGAAGAAGGGCAAAGGGAAGAAGGGGAACTTCAAGAAGAACAGCAAGCAAGTTGCTGCTCAGGTGAAGAAGCCCAAGTCTGGACCTAAGCCTGAGACTGAGTGCTTCTACTTCAAAGGGACTGGTCACTGGAAGTGGAACTGCCCCAAGTATTTGGCGGATAAGAAGGATGGCAAAGTGAAAGGTATATTTGATATACATGTTATTGATGTGTATTTAACTAATGCTCGCAGTAGCGCCTGGGTATTTGATACTGGTTCTGTTGCTCATATTTGCAACTCGAAATAGGGGCTACGGATTAAGCGAAGATTGGCTAAGGACAAGGTGACGATGCGCGTGGGAAACGGTTCCAAAGTCGATGTGATCGCAGTCAACACACTACCTCTACATCTACCTTCGGGATTAGTTTTAGGCATGAATAATTGTTATTTGGTGCCAACGTTGAGCATGAACATTATATCTGGATCTTGTTTGATGCGAGACAGTTATTCACTAAATCAGACAATAATGGTTGTTCTATTTATATGAGTAATATCTTTTATGGTCATGCACCATTGATGAGTGGTCTATTTTTGCTGAATCTTGATAGTAGTGATACACATATTCATAGTGTTGAAGCCAAAAGATATAAGTTCAATAGTGATAGTGCAACTTATTTGTGGCACTGCCGTTTGGGTCATATTGGTGTAAAGCGCATGAAGAAACTCCATGCTGATGGGCTTTTGGAATCACTTGATTATGAATCACTTGATACTTGCGAACCATGCACATGGGCAAGATGACCAAGAGTCCGTTCTCCGAAACTATGGAGCGAGCAACAAACTTGATGGAAATAATACATACTGATGTATGCGGTCCAATGAGTGTTGATGCTCGCGGCGGGAATCGTTATTTTCTGACCTTCATAGATGATTTGAGCAGATATGGGTATATCTACTTGATGAAACATCAGTCTGAAACATTTGAAAAGTTCAAGGAATTTCAGAGTGAAGTTGGAAATCATCGTAACAAGAAAATAAAGTTTCTACGATCTGATCGTGGAGGAGAATATTTGAGTTACGAGTTTGGTCTTCATTTGAAACAATGTGGAATAGTTTCGCAACTCAGGCCACCTGGAACACCACAGCATAATGGTGTGTCCGAACGTCATAACCACACTTTATTAGATGTGGTGCGATCTATGATGTCTCTTACTGATTTACCGCTATAGGTTTGGGGTTATGCTGCAGAGATGGCTGCATTCACATTAAACAGGGCACCATATAAATCCGTTGAGACGACACCTTATGAACTGTGGTTTGGCAAGAAACCCAAGTAGTCATTTCTGAAAGTTTGGGGCTGCAATGCTTATGTGAAAAAGCTTCAACCTGATAAGCTCGAACCCAAATCGGAGAAATGTGTCTTCATAGGATACCCAAAGGAGACTGTTGGGTACACCTTCTATCACAGGTCCGAAGGCAAGATTTTCGTTGCTAAGAATGGATCCTTTCTAGAGAAGGAGCTTCTCTCGAAAGAAGTGAGTGGGAGGAAAGTAGTACTTGATGAGGTAATTGTACCTGCTCCTGAATTGGAAAGTAGTATATATCACAAAAATCAGTTCCAGTGATTCCTACACCAATTAGTGAGGAAGCTAATGATAGTGATCATGAAACTTCAGATCCAGTTACTGCCGAACCTCATAGGTCAACCAGAGTAAGATCCGCACCAGAGTGGTACGGTAACCTTGTTTTGGACCTCATTTTACTAGACCATAACGAACCTACGAACTATGAGGAAGCGATGATGAGCCCAGATTCCGCGAAATGGCTTGAGGCCATGAAATCTGAGATGGGATCCATGTATGAGAACAAAGTGCGGACTTTGGTTGACTTTCCTGATGATCGGCAAGCAATCGAGAATAAATGGATCTTCAAGAAGAAGACTGACGATGACGGTAATGTTACTGTCTACAAAGCTTGACTTGGTGCGAAGGGTTTTCGACAAGTTCAAGGAGTTGACTACAATGAGACTTTCTCACACGTAGCAATGCTTAAGTCATTCTGAATCATGTTAGCAATTGCCGCATTTTATGATTATGAAATTTGGAAAATGGATGGCAAAACTGCATTCCTGAATGGACTTCTGGAAGAAGAGTTGTATATGATGCAACTAGAAGGTTTTGTCGATCCAAAGGATGCTAACAAAGTGTGCAAGCTCCAGCTATCCATTTATGGACTGGTGCGAGCCTATCGGAGTTGGAATAAACATTTTGATAGTGTGATGAAAGCATACGGTTTTATACAGACTTTTGGAGAAGCCTGTATTTACAAGAAAGTGAGTGGGAGCTCCGTAGCATTTCTTATATTATATGTGGATGACATATTGTTGATTGGAAATGATATAGAATTTCTGGATAGCATAAAAGGATACTTGTATAAGAGTTTTTCAATGAAACACCTCGGTGAACCTTCTTATATATTGGGCATCAAGATCTATAGAGATAGATCAAGACGCTTAATTGGACTTTCACAAAGCACATACCTTGATAAGATTTTGAAGAACTTCAAAATGGATCGGTCAAAGAAAGGGTTCTTGCCTGTATTACAAGGTGTGAAGTTGAGTGAGACTCAATGCCCGACCACAACAGAAGATAGATAGAAAATGAAAGTCATTCTCAATGCTTCAGCCATACGTTCTATCATGTATGCAATGCTGTGTACCAGACCTGATGTCTGCCTTCCTATAAGTATACTAGGGAGGTACCAAAGTAATCCAGGAGTGGATCACTGCACAGCGGTCAAGAACATCCTGGAATACCTAAAAAGGACTAAGGATATGTTTCTCGTTTATGGAGGTGACAAAGAGCTCGTCGTAAATGGTTATGTCAATGCAAGCTTTGACATTGATCCGGATGACTCTAAGTCACAAACCGGGTACGTGTTTATACTGAACGGTGGTGCTGTCAGTTGGTGCAGTTCTAAGAAGAGCATCATGGCGGGATCTACGTGTGAAGCGGAATACATAGCTGCTTCGGAAGCAGCAAATGAAGGAGTCTTGATGAAGGAGTTCATATCCGATCTAGGTGTCATACCTAGTGCATCGGGACCAATGAAAATCTTTTGTGACAATACTGGAGCAATTGCCTTGGCGAAGGAATCCAGATTTCACAAGAGAACCAAGCACATCAAGAGACGCTTCAATTCCATCCGTCATCAAGTGTTGGAAGGGGACATCAAGATTTCCAACATACGTATGGATCTGAGTGTTGCAGACCCGTTGACTAAGCCTCTCTCACGAGAAAAACATGATCAGCACCAAGACTCCATGGGTGTTAGAATCATTACAATGTAATCTAGATTATTGACTCTAGTGCAAGTGGGAGACCGTAGGAAACATGCCCTAGAGGCAATAATAAAGTTGTTATTTATATTTCCTTATATCATGATAAATGTTTATTATTCATGCTAGAATTGTATTAACCGGAAACTTAGTACATGTGTGAATACATAGACAAACAGAGTGTCCCTAGTATGCCTCTACTAGACTAGCTCGTTAATCAAAGATGGTTAAGTTTCCTAGCCATAGACATGTGTTGTCATTTGATGAACGGGATCACATCATTGAAGAATGATGTGATGGACAAGACCCATCCGTTAGCTTAGCACTATGATCGTTTAGTTTATTGCTATTGCTTTCTTCATGACTTATACATGTTCCTATGACTATGAGATTATGCAACTCCCGAATATCGGAGGAACACTTAGTGTGATATCAAACGTCACAATGTAACTGGGTGATTATAAAGATGATCTACATGTGTCTCTGATGGTGTTTGTTGGGTTGGGATAGATTTAGATTAGGATTTGTCACTCCGTGTTTCAGAGAGGTATCTCTGGGCCCTCTCGGTAATGCAAATCACTATAAGCCTTGCAAGCAACGAAACTAATGAGTTAGTCACGGGATGACGCATTACGGAACGAGTAAAGAGACTTGCCGGTAACGAGATTGAACTAGGTATGGTGATACCGCCGATCGAATCTCGGGCAAGTAACATACCGATGTCAAAGGGAACAACATATGTTGTTATGTGGTTTGACCGATAAAGATCTTCGTAGAATATGTAGGAGCCAATATGAGCATCTAGGTTCTGCTATTGGTTATTTACCGGAGATAGTCTCGGTCATGTCTACATAGTTCTCAAACCCGTAAGGTTCGCACGCTTAACATTCAATGACGATCGATATTATGAGTTTATGTGTTTTGATATACCGAAGGTAGTTCGGAGTCTCGGATGTGATCACGGACATGATGAGGAGTCTCGAAATGGTCGAGACATAAAGATTGATATATTGGAAGGCTATGTTTGGACACCGAAAAGGTTTCGGATAGGTTCAGGGTTTTTCCGAAGTACCGAGGGGGTTACCGGAACCCCCCGGGGAGTTAATGGGCCTTAATGCGCCATGGTGGAAGAGAGGAGGAGGCGTCCAAGTGGGAGGCGCACGCCCCCCAAGCCCAATCCGAATTGGGGGGGGCGGCCCCCCTTATCTTCTCTCCCTCTCCCTCTTCCTTCTTCTCCTACTCCAACTTGGGAAGGGGGGAAACCTACTCCTACTAGGAGTAGGAATCCCCCCTTGGGCGTGCCCCATGAGGCCGGCCCTCCCCCTCCACCACTCCTTTATATATGGGGGAGGGGGCACCCCATAGACACACAAGTTGATTGTTTAGGCGTGTGCGGTGCCCCCCTCCACTATATTCCACCTCGGTCATATCATTGTAGTGCTTAGGTGAAGCCCTGCGCCGATAACTTCATCATCACCGTCGCTTCACCATTGATACGTCTCCAACGTATCTATAATTTTTTATTGTTCCATGCTATTATATTACCCCTTTTGGATGTTTATGGGCTTTATTTTACACATTTATATCATTTTTGGGACTAACCTACTAACCGGAGGCCCAGCCCATATTACTGTTTTTTTTGCCTATTTCAGTATTTCGAAGAAAAGGAATATCAAACGGAGTCCAAACGGAATGAAACCTTCGGGAGCGTGATTTTTGGAACGAACGTGATCTAGAGGACTTGGAGTGCAAGTCAAGAAGCGGCCGAGGGAGCCACGAGATAGGAGGCCGCGCCCCCCTGTTGGGCGCGCCCCCTATCTCGTGGGCCCCTCGGGCGGCCACCGACGTACTTCTTCCTCCTATATATACCTACGTACCCCGAAAACATCCAGGGGCACCATGAAACACAATTTCCACCACCGTAACCTTCCGTATCCGCGAGATCTCATCTTGGAGCCTTCGCCGGCACTCCGCCAGAGGGGGAATCGACCATGGAGGGATTCTACATCAACATCCTTGCCCCTCCGATGAGTTGTGAGTAGTTTACCATAGACCTACGGGTCCATAGTTATTAGCTAGATGGCTTCTTCTCTCTTTTTGAATCTCAATACAATGTTCTCCCCCTCTCTTGTGGAGATCTATTCGATGTAAACTCTTTTTGCGGTGTGTTTGTCGAGATCCGATGAATTGTGGGTTTATGATCAAGTTTATGTATGAATAATATTTGAATCTTCTCTGAATTCTTTTATGTACGATTGAGTTATCTTTGCAAGTCTCTTCAAATTATTAGTTTGGTTTGGCCTACTAGATTGGTCTTTCTTGCCATGGGAGAAGTGCTTAGCTTTGGGTTCAATCTTGCGGTGTCCTTACCCAGTGACAGAAAGGGTTGCAAGGCACGTATTGTATTGTTGCCATCGAGGATAACAAGATGGGGTTTATACCATATTGCATGAGTTTATCCCTCTACATCATGTCATCTTGCTTAATGCGTTACTCTGTTCTTATGAACTTAATACTCTAGATGCATGCAGGATAGCGGTCGATGTGTGGAGTAATAGTAGTAGATGCAGGCAGGAGTCGGTCTACTTGTTATGGACGTGATGCCTATATACATGATCATGCCTAGATAATCTCATAACTATGCGCTTTTCTATCAATTGCTCGACAGTAATTTGTTCACCCACCGTAATACTTATGCTATCTTGAGAGAAACCTCTAGTGAAACCTATGGCCCTCGGGTCTATCTCTTATCATATTTGCTTTCAATCTATTTTTATTTGCATCTTTACTTTTTGCATCTATATTATAAAATACCAAAAATATATTTATCTTATCATACTATCTTTATTAGATCTCACTTTCGCAAGTGGCCGTGAAGGGATTGACAACCCCTTTATTGCGTTGGTTGCGAGTTCTCAGTTTGTTTGTGTAGGTGCGTGGGACTTTTGAGGAGCCTCCTACTGGATTGATACCTTGGTTCTCAAAACTGAGGGAAATACTTACGCTACACTTGCTGCATCACCCTCTCCTCTTTGAGGAAAACCAACGCAAGCTCAAGACGTAGCAAGAAGGATTTCTGGCGCCGTTGCCGGGGAGGTCTTCGCTCAAGTCAAGACATACCAAGTACCCATCACAATCTCATCTCCCTCACAGTTACATTATTTGCCATTTGCCTCTAGTTTTCCTCTCCCACACTTCACCCTTGCCGTTTTATTTGCCCTCTCTTTCCCAATCTCCTCCTCTCTTTCGCTTGCCCTTTTGTTTGCTCGTTTGGTTGGAATAGATGCTTATTTATTGCTAAACAGAGAACCTAAGATCTATGGATCCTCATCCGCTTGCTAATCTTTTTAAGAGATCCAATTATGATGAACCAATTGCTAGTGAGTTTTGTGCGCTAGATTATCTTTATGAAGCTTTGCTTAAAATTTTTTAATCTAAAAATTACGATGAAGAAATTTATGAAGAGACTCACAATAACTCCTTGAATAAAAAGCATGATTGCAATGATTTTTCTATAAATTCTCTTGATGACAATTGTGCTAATAATATGCAAAACCCTAAGCTTGGGGATGCTAGTTTTGCTATGTCTACTACTTGTTTCAATGATCATCATTGGGGTGATTCTTCTTATAACCTTGAAAATTTATTTAAGCCCCATGATGAATATGAGATTGATAATAGTGTTTGCAATAATATTGAAAGTGGGTTTGGAAGAGTGTCAACTTTAGATCCCACATATTTGGAGTATGTTCAACCTTATCATATTTTTGATAAAAGTGGGTTCGGAAAGGTCATGACTTTAGTTAATGTTAATCCCACTATCTTGGAAGAGTGACAACTTTGCATGCATGTGGATCATGTTGAGAATATGTTTTGTGATAGCTATTTTGTTGAATTTGCCTATGATCCCACATGTAATTATTATGAGAGTGGAAAATATGGTCGTAGAAATTTTTATCTTATTAAATTACCTCTCATCATGTTGAGATTGCTATCGTCTCTTTCTTCTTCCTTGCGTATACTAGTTTTTGCTTGCCTTGCAAATTTGTTTGCTTATAATATGCCTATGCATAGGAAGTATGTTAGACTTAGATGTGTTTGTCACGTGTTTTATGATGCTCTCTTTGTGCTTCAATTCTTGTCCTTCATGTGAGCATCATTGAAATCTCAATGCCTAGCTAAAAAAGGCTTTAAAGAAAAGCGCTTGTTGGGAGACAACCCAATATTTTTCCTTGCTGTTATTTAATAAATTTTTCATCTACCTTATGTTTAGATGTGTTTTTATCTTTTCATTAGTGTTTGTGCCAAGTAGAACCTATAGGATAACCTACGATGATAGTTGATTTGATTCTGCTGAAAAACAGAAACTTTGCACGCACGAATATAATTTTGTTAAATCACAGGAACGAGCTTTTGCGTTGATTCTTTTTGATTCTGTTAAATAAACAAGTTTTCCAGGACTTCCTATTTGGTAGGATTTTTAGAGTTCAAGAAGTTTGCGTTAGTTACATATTTCTACAGACTATTCTATTTTTGACAGATTCTATTTTTCGTGTGTTGTTTGCTTATTTCAATGCATCTATGGCTAGTAAATTAGTTTATGAACCATAAAGAAGTTGGAATACAGTAGGTTTAACACCAAATTAAATAAAGAATGAGTTCATTGCAGTACCTTATGTGGTGGGTTTTTTTCTTTCACTAATGGAGCTTATAAGATTTCCTGTTGAGTTTTGTGTTGTGAAGTTTTCAAGTTTTGGGTAAAGCTTTTATGGACTATGGAATAAAGGGTGGCAAGAGCCTAAGCTTGGGGATGCCCATGTCACCCCAAGATATTCAAGAATAGCCAAAAGCCTAAGCTTGGGGATGCCCCGGGAAGGCATCCCCTCTTTCGTCTTTGTTCATTGGTAACTTTACTTGGAGCTATATTTTTATTCACCACATGATATGTGTTTTGCTTGGAGCGTCGTGTATTATATTAGTCTTTGCTTTTTAGTTTACCACAATCATCCTTGCTGTACACACCTTTTGGGAGAAGCCTATTTGATTAGAATTTGCTAGAATACTCTATGTGCTTCACTTATATCTTTTGAGCTTGATAGTTTTTGCTCTAGTGCTTCACTTATATCTTTTAGAGCACGGTGGTGTCTTAATTTTGAAGAAATTGCTAGTCTCTCATGCTTCACTTATATTATTTTGAGAGTCTTTTAGAACAGCATGGTATTTTCTATGGTCATAAAGTTGGTCCTAGAATGGTAGGCATCCAAGTTGGGTATAATAAAAACTATCATAGGAAGTGAATTGGATGCTATGATCAATTTGATACTTGATAATTGTTTTGAGATATGGAGGTAGTGATATTAAAGTCATGCTAGTTGGGTGATTATGAATTCAAAGAATGCTTGTGTTGAAGTTAGCAAGTCCCGTAGCATGCACGTATGGTTAAAGTTGTGTAACAAATTTGAAACATGAAGTGTACCTGGCTTGTGCATCCTTATGAGTGGCGGTCGGGGACGAGCGATGGTCTTTTCCTACCAATCTATCCCCCTAGGAGCATGCGCGTAGTACTTGGTTTTTGATGACTTCTAAATTTTTGCAATAAGTATATGAGTTCTTTTGACTAATGTTGAGTCCATGGATTATACACACTTTTACCTTTCCGCCTTTGCTAGCCTCTTCGGTACCGTGCATTGCCCTTTCTCACCTTGAGAGTTGGTGCAAACTTCGCCGGTGCATCCAAACCCCGTGATATGATACGCTCTATCACACATAAACCTCCCTTTATCTTCCTCAAAACAGCCACCATACCTACCTATTATGGCATTTCCATAGCCATTCCTAGATATATTGCCATGCAACTTTCCACCGTTCCGCTCATCATCATCATGACATACTTTACTTTTGTCATATTGCCATTGCATGATCATGTAGTTGACATCGTATTTGTGGCAAAGACACCATGCATTATTTTTCATACATGTCACTCTTGATTCATTGCACCATCCCGGTACACCGCCGGAGGCATTCATATAGAGTCATATCTTGTTCTAGTTTCGAGTTGTAATTCTTATGTTGTAATCAATAGAAGTGTGATGATCATCATTATTAGAACATTGCCCAAAGAAAAAAAAGAAGAAAGGCCAAAAAAAAGAAAGGCCCAAAAAAAGAAAAAAAGGGGCAATGTTACTATCTCTTTTCCACACTTGTGCTTCAAAGTAGCACCTTGTTCTTCATGTAATGAGTCTCATATATTGTGCTTCAAAGTAGCACCACGTTTTTCATATAGTGAGTCTCATAAGTTGTCTTTTTCATACTAGTGGGAATTTTTCATTATAGAACTTGGCTTGTATATTCCTACGATGGGCTTCCTCAAATGCCCTAGGTCTTCATGAGCAAGCAAGTTGGATGCACACCCACTAGTTTTCTTTTGTTGAGCATTCATTTATAGCTCTAGTGCATCTGTTGCATGGCAATCCCTACTCCTCATGTTGACATCAATTGATGGGCATCTCCATAGCCCATTGATTATCTTCGTCAATGTGAGACTTTCTCCTTTTTTTGTCTTCTCCACACAATCCCCATCATCATATTCTATTCCACCCATAGTGCTATATCCATGGCTCACGCTCATGTATTGCGTGAAGATTGAAAAAGTTTGAGATTATTTAAGTATGAAACAATTGCTTGGCTTGTCATCGGGGGTATAGAAGTTGGGAACATCTTTGTGTGACGAAAATGAAGCATAGCCTAACTATATGATTTTGTAGGGATGAACTTTCGTTTTCCATGTTATTTTGAGAAGACATGATTACTTTGATTAGTATGCTTGAAGTGTTACTATTTCTTTTATCAATATGAACTTTTATTTTGAATCATTTGGATCTGAACATTCATGCCACAATAAAGAAAATTACATTATGAATTATGCTAGGTAGCATTCCACATCAAAAATTCTCTTTTTATCATTTACCTACTCGAGGACGAGCAGGAATTAAGCTTGGGGATGCTTGATAGTCTCCAACATATCTATAATTTTTGATTGTTCCATGCTATGATATTACCCCTTTTGGATGTTTATGGGCTTTATTTTACACATTTATATCATTTTTGGGACTGACCTACTAACCGGAGGCCCAGCCCATATACTGTTTTTTGCCTATTTTAGTACTTCGAAGAAAAGGAATATCAAAATGAGTCCAAACGGAATGAAACCTTCGGGAGCGTGATTTTTGGAACGAACATGATCCAGAGGACTTGGAGTGCAAATCAAGAAGCAGTCGAGGCAGCCACGAGATAAGAGGCCACCCCCCCTATAGGGCGCGCCCCCTGTCTCATGGGCCCCTCGGGCGGCCACCGACGTACTTCTTCCTCCTATATATACCTACGTACCCCGAAAACATCCAGGGGCACCACGAAACACAATTTCCACCGCTGTAACCTTCTGTATCCGTGAGATATAATCTTGGAGCCTTCGCTGGCACTCTGCCGAAGGGGGAATCGACCACGGAGGGCTTCTACATCAACATCCTTGCCCCTCCGATGAGTTGTGAGTAGTTTACCACAGACCTACGGGTCCATAGTTATTAGCTAGATGGCTTCTTCTCTCTTTTTGGATCTCAATACAATGTTCTCCCCCTCTCTTGTGGAGATCTATTTGATGTAAACTCTTTTTGCGGCGTGTTTGTCGAGATCCGATGAATTGTGGGTTTATGATCAAGTTTATCTATGAATAATATTTGATTCTTCTCTGAATTCTTTTATGTATGATTGAGTTATCTTTGCAAGTCTCTTCGAATTATCAGTTTGGTTTGGCCTACTAGATTGGTCTTTCTTTCCATGGGAGAAGTGCTTAGCTTTGGGTTCAATCTTGCAGTGTCCTTACCCAGTGACAGAAAGGGTTGCAAGGCATGTATTGTATTGTTTCCATCGAGGATAACAAGATGGGGTTTATATCATATTGCATGAGTTTATCCCTCTACATCATGTCATCTTGCTTAATGCGTTACTCTGTTCTTATGAACTTAATACTCTAGATGCATGCTGGATAGTGGTCGATGTGTGGAGTAATAGTAGTAGATGCAGGCAGGAGTCGGTCTACTTGTTATGGACGTGATGCCTATATACATGACCATATGCCTAGATAATCTCATAACTATGCGCTTTTCTATCAATTGCTCGACAGTAATTTGTTCACCCACCGTAATACTTATGCTATCTTGAGAGAAGCCTCTAGTGAAACCTATGGCCCCCGGGTCTATCTCTTATCATATTTGCTTTCAATCTACTTTTATTTGCATCTTTACTTTTTGCATCTATATTATAAAATACCAAAAATATATTTATCTTATCATACTATCTTTATTAGATCTCACTTTTGCAAGTGGCCGTGAAGGGATTGACAACCCCTTTATTGTGTTGGTTGCGAGTTCTCAGTTTGTTTGTGTAGGTGCATGGGACTTTTGAGGAGCCTCCTACTGGATTGATACCTTGGTTCTCAAAACTGAGGGAAATACTTATGCTACACTTGCTGCATCACCCTCTCCTCTTCGAGGAAAACCAACGCAAGCTCAAGACATAGCAGCCGTCGTGCTGACAGAACTCTCCCTCGGCCTCAACTAAATCAAGAGTTCGAGGGACGTCATCGAGCTGAACGTGTGCTGAACACGGAGGCGTCGTACGTTCGGTGCTGAGATCGGTCGAATCGTGAAGACATACGACTACATCAACCGCGTTGATATAACGCTTCCGCTTTCGGTCTACGAGGGTACGTGGACACATTCTCCCCACTCGTTGCTATGCTTCTCCTAGATAGATCTTGCGTGATCGTAGGATTTTTTTTTGAAATTAAAGCATTCTCCAACAGTGGCATCTGAGCCAGGTCTATGCGTAGATGTTATATGCACAAGTAGAACACAAAGAGTTGTGGGCGATAATAGTCATACTGCTTACCAGCATGTCATACTTTGATTCAGAGGTATTGTTGGATGAAGTGGCTCAGACCGACATTACGCGTATGCTTACGCGAGACTGGTTCTACCGACGCGCTTCGCACACATGTAGCTAGTGGCTGTCTGTTTCTCCAACTTTAGTTGAATTTAGTGTGGCTACGCCCGGTCCTTGTTGAAGGTTAAAACAACACACTTGACGAAAAATCATTGTGGTTTTGATGCATACGTAAGAACGGTTCTTGCTAAGCCCGTAGCAGCCACGTAAAACTTGCAACAACAAAGTAGAGGACGTCTAACTTGTTTTTGCAGGGCATGTTGTGATGTGATATGGTCAAGACGTGATGATATATAAATTGTTGTAGAGATGATCATATTTTGTAAAAGTTATCGGCAACTGGCAGGAGCCATATGGTTGTCGCTTTATTGTATGAAATACAATCGCCATGTAATTGCTTTACTTTATCACTAAGCGGTAGTGATAGTCGTAGAAGCAATAGTTGGTGAGATGACAACAATTCTTCGATGGAGATCAAGGTGTCAAGCCGGTGACGATGGTGATCATGACGGTGCTTTGGAGATGGAGATCAAAGGCACAAGATGATGATGGCCATATCATATCACTTATATTCATTGCATGTGATGTTTATCCTTTATGCATCTTATTTTGCTTAGTTCGGTGGTAGCATTATAAGATGATCTCTCACTAAATTTCAAGGTATAAGTGTTCTCCCTGAGTATGCACTGTCGCGACAGTTCGTCGTGCCGAGACACCATGTGATGATCGGGTGTGATAAGCTCTACGTTCACATACAACGGGTCCAAGCCAGTTTTGCACATGCAGAATACTCGGGTTAAACTTGACGAGCCTAGCATATGGAGATATGGCCTCGGAACACTGAGACCGAAAGGTTGAGCATGAATCATATAGTTGATATGATCAACATAGTGATGTTCACCATTGAAAACTACTCCATCTCACGTGATGATCGGACATGGTTTAGTTGATATGGATCACGTGATCACTTAGATGATTAGAGGGATGTCTATCTAAGTGGGAGTTCTTGAGTAATATGATTAATCGAACTTTAATTTATCATGAAGTTAGTACTTGATAGTATTTTCCATGTCTATGTTGTTGTAGATAAATTGCCCGTGCTACTGTTCCGTTGAATTTTAATGTGTTCCTAGAGAAAGCTAAGTTGAAATATGATGGTAGAAACAACACAGACTGGGTTCGTAACTTGAGGATTACCCTCATTGCTGCACAGAAGAATTACGTCCTGGAAGCACCGCTAGGTGTACCACCCGCGCCAGCAACTGCAACATTGTGAATGCCTAGCAGGCGCATGTTGATGACTACTCGATAGTTCAGTGTGCCATGCTTTATGGCTTAGAACCGAGACTTCAATGACGTTTTGAACGTCATGGAGCATATGAGATGTTCTAGGAGTTGAAGTTAATATTTCAAGAAAATGCCCGGATTGAGACATATGAAGTCTCCAATAAGTTCTATAGCTGCAAGATGGAGGAGAATAGTTCTGTCAGTGAACATATACTCAGAATGTCTGGGTACCACAACCACTTGACTCAACTGGGAGTTAATCTTCCTGATGATAGTGTCTTTAACAGAGTTCTTCAATCACTGCCACCAAGCTACAAAAGTTTCATGATGAACTATAATATGCAAGGGATAGATAAGACAATTCCCGAGCTCTTCGCAATGCTAAAAGCTATGGAGGTAGAAATCAAGAAAGAGCATCAAGTGTTGATGGTCAACAAGACCACCAGTTTCAAGAAGAAGGGCAAAGGGAAGAAGGGGAACTTCAAGAAGAACATCAAGCAAGTTGTTGCTCAGGTGAAGAAGCCCAAGTCTGGACCTAATCCTGAGACTGAGTGCTTCTACTGCAAAGGGACTGGTCACTGGAAGTGGAACTACCCCAAGTATTTGGCGAATAAGAAGGATGGAAAAGTGAAAGGTATATTTGATATACATGTTATTGATGTGTACTTAACTAATGCTCCCAGTATCGCCTGTGTATTTGATACTGGTTTTGTTGCTCATATTTGCAACTCGAAACAAGGGCTACGGATTAAGTGGAGATTGGCTAAGGACGAGGTGATGATGCGTGTGGGAAACGGTTCCAAAGTCGATGTGATCGCAGTCGGCACGCTACCTCTACATCTACCTTCGGGATTAGTTTTAGACCTGAATAATTCTTATTTGGCGCCAACGTTGAGCATGAACATTATATCTGGATCTTGTTTGATGCGAGAGAGTTATTCATTTAAATCAGAGAATAATGGTTGTTCTATTTATATGAGTAATATCTTTTATGGTCATGCACCCTTGATGAGTGGTCTATTTTTGTTGAATCTGATAGTAGTGATACACATATTCATTGTGTTGAAGCCAAAAGATATAAGTTCAATAATGATAGTGCAACTTATTTGTGGCACTGCCGTTTGGGTCATATAGGTGTAAAGCGCATGAAGAAACTCCATGTTGATGGGCTTTTGGAATCACTTGATACTTGCGAACCATGCCTCATGGGCAAGATGACCAAGAGTCCGTTCTCCGGGACTGTGGAGCGAGCAACAGACTTGTTGGAAATAATACATACTGATGTATGCGGTCCAATGAGTGTTGATGCTCGCGGCGGGTATCGTTATTTTCTGACCTTCACAGGTGATTTGAGCAAATATGGATATATCTACTTGATGAAACATAAGTCTGAAACATTTGAAAAGTTGAAGGAATTTCAGAGTGAAGCGGAATATCATCGTAACAAAAAAATAAAGTTTCTACGATCTGATCGTGGAGGAGAATATTTGAGTTACGAGTTTGGTCTTCATTTGAAACAATGTGGAATAGTTTCGCAACTCACGCCACCTGGAACAGCACAACATAATGGTGTGTCCGAACGTCGTAACCGCACTTTATTAGATATGGTGCGATCTATGATGTCTCTTACTGATTTAGCGCTATAGTTTTGGGGTTATGCTTTAGAGACGGCTGCATTCACACTAACAGGGCACCATATAAATCCGTTGAGACGACACCTTATGAACTGTGGTTTGGCAAGAAACCCAAGTAGTCATTTCTGAAAGTTTGGGGCTGCAATGCTTATGTGAAAAAGCTTCAACCTGATAAGCTCGAACCCAAATCGGAGAAATGTGTCTTCATAGGATACCCAAAGGAGACTGTTGGGTACACCTTCTATCACAGGTCCGAAGGCAAGATTTTCGTTGCTAAGAATGGATTCTTTCTAGAGAAGGAGCTTCTCTCGAAAGAAGTGAGTGGGAGGAAAGTAGTACTTGATGAGGTAATTGTACCTGCTCCTGAATTGGAAAGTAGTATATATCACAGAAATCAGTTCCAGTGATTCCTACACCAATTAGTGAGGAAGCTAATGATAGTGATCATGAAACTTCAGATCCAGTTACTGCCGAACCTCATAGGTCAACTAGAGTAAGATCCGCACCAGAGTGGTACGGTAACCTTGTTCTGGAGGTCATGTTACTAGACCATAACGAACCTACGAACTATGAGGAAGCGATGATGAGCCCAGATTCCACAAAATGGCTTGAGGCCATGAAATCTGAGATGGGATCCATGTATGAGAACAAAGTGTGGACTTTGGTTGACTTGCCCGATGATCGGCAAGCCATCGAGAATAAATGGATCTTCAAGAAGAAGACTGATGATGACGGTAATGTTACTGTCTACAAAGCTTGACTTGTTGCGGAAGGTTTTCGACAAGTGCAAGGAGTTGACTACGATGAGACTTTGTCACACGTAGCAATGCTTAAGTCAGTCCGAATCATGTTAGCAATTGCCGCATTTTATGATTATGAAATTTGGCAAATGGATGTCAACATTGCATTCCTGAATGGATTTCTGGAAGAAGAGTTGTATATGATGCAACCAGAAGGTTTTGTCGATCCAAAGGATGCTAACAAAGTGTGCAAGCTCTAGCGATCCATTTATGGACTGGTGCGAGCCTAGAGTTGGAATAAATGTTTTGATAGTGTGATAAAAGCATGTGGTTTTATACATACTTTTGGAGAAGCCTGTATTTACAAGAAAGTGAGTGGGAGCTCCGTAGCATTTCTAATATTTTATGTGGATGACATATTATTGATTGGAAATGATATAGAATTTCTGGATAGCATAAATGGATACTTGTATAAGAGTTTTTCAATGAAACACCTCGGTGAAGCTTCTTATATATTGGGCATCAAGATCTATAGAGATAGATCAAGACGCTTAATTTGACTTTCACAAAGCACATACCTTGATAAGATTTTGAAGAAGTTCAAAATGGATCAGTCAAAGAAAGGGTTCTTGCTTGTATTACAAGGTGTGAAGTTGAGTGAGACTCAATGCCCGACCACTATAGAAGATAGAGAGAAAATGAAAGTCATTCCCTATGTTTCAGCCATAGGTTCTATCATGTATGCAATGCTGTGTACCAGACCTGATGTGTGCCTTCCTATAAGTATAGTAGGGAGGTACCAAAGTAATCCAGGAGTGGATCACTAGACAACGCTCAAGAACATCCTGAAATACCTAAAAAGGACTAAGGATATGTTTCTCGTTTATGGAGGTGACAAAGAGCTCGTCGTAAATGGTTACGTCGATGCAAGCTTTGACATTGATCCGGATGACTCTAAGTCACAAAGTGGATACATGTTTATATTGAACGGTGGAGCTGTCAGTTGGTGCAGTTCTAAGCAGAGCATCGTGGCGGGATCTACGTGTGAAGCGGAATACATAGCTTCTTCGGAAGTAGCAAATGAAGGAGTCTTGATGAAGGAGTTCATATCCGATCTAGGTGTCATACCTATTGCATCGGGTCCAACAAAAATCTTTTGTGACAATACTGGAGCAATTGCCTTGGTGAATGAATCCTGATTTTACAAGAGAACCAAGCACATCAAGAGACGCTTCAATTCCATCCGTCATCAAGTGTCGGAAGGGGATATCAAGGTTTACAAGATACATACGGATCTGAATTTTGCAGACCCGTTGACAAAGCCTCTCTCACGAGAAAAACATGATCAGTACCAAGACTCCATGGGTGTTAGAATCATTACAATGTAATCTAGATTATTGACTCTAGTGCAAGTGAGACTGAAGGAAATATGTCCTAGAGGCAATAATAAAGTTATTATTTATATTTCCTTATATCATGATAAATGTTTATTATTCATGCTAGAATTGTATTAACCGGAAACTTAGTACATGTGTGAATACATAGACAAACAGAGTATCCCTAGTATGCCTCTACTAGACTAGCTCGTTAATCAAAGATGGTTAACTTAGCACTATGATCGTTTAGTTTATTGCTATTGCTTTCTTCATGACTTATACATGTTCCTATGACTATGAGATTATGCAACTCCCTAATACCGGAGGAACACTTAGTGTGCTATCAAACGTCACAACATATCTGGGTGATTATAAAGATGCTCTACAGGTGTCTCTGATGGTGTTTGTTGGGTTGGCATAGATCGAGATTAGGATTTGTCACTCCGTGTTTTGAAGAGGTATCTCTGGGCCCTCTCGGTAATGCACATCACTATAAGCCTTGCAAGCAATGTGACTAATGAGTTAGTAACGGGATGATGCATTACAGAACGAGTAAAGAGACTTGCCGGTAACAAGATTGAACTAGGTATGGTGATACCGATGATCGAATCTTGGGCAAGTAACATACCGATGACAAAGGGAACAACGTATGTTGTTATGTGGTTTGACCGATAAAGATCTTCGTGGAATATGTAGGAGTCTCGAAATGGTCGAGACATAATTAATATATTGGAAGGCTCTGTGTGGACACCGGAAAGGTTTCGGATAGGTTCGGGCATTTTCTGGAGTACCGGGGGGTTACTGGAACCCCCCCCCCGGGGAGTTAATGGGCCTTAATGGGCCATGTTGGAAGAGAGGAGGCGGTGGCCAAGTGGGAGGAGCGCACCCCCCTAGGCCCAATCCAAATTGGGGGGGGGGGGGCTTTCCTTCTCTCCCTCTCCCTCTTCCTTCTTCTCCTACTCCAACTAGGGAAGGGGGGAAACCTACTCCTACTAGGACTAGGAATCCCCCCCTTGGGCGCGCCCCATGAGGCCGCCCCCCTCCTCCACTCCTTTATATACGGGGGAGGCGGGCACCCCATAGACACACAAGTTTATTGTTTAGACGTGTGCGGTGCCCCCCTCTACTATATTCCACCTCGGTCATATCATCGTATTGCTTAGCGAAGCCCTGCACCAGTAACTTCATCATCACCGTCGCCACACCGTCGTGCTGACGGAAATCTCCCTCGGCCTCAACTGGATCAAGAGTTCGAGGGACATCATCGAGCTGAATGTGTGCTGAACATGGAGGTGCCATACGTTCGGTGCTGAGATTGGTCAGATCGTGAAGACGTACGACTACATCAACCGTGTTGATATAACGCTTCCGCTTTCGGAATACGAGGGTACGTGGACACACTCTCCCCGCTCGTTGCTATGCTTCTCCTAGAAAGATCTTGTGTGATCGTAGGATTTTTTTTGAAATTACTGCGTTCCCAAAAGCCCCCCCCCCCATAGGGCGCGCCCCTACGGCTTGTCGTCGCCTCGTGGGTCTTCTGACTTCATATCCAAGTCTCGTAGGTGTCTTCTGGTCCAAGAAAAATCATCTCGAAAATTTTATTCCGTTTGGACTCCGTTTGATATTCCTTTTCTGTAAAACTCAGAAACAAGGAAAAACCAGAAACTGGTACTGGGCTCTAGGTTAATAGGTTAGTCGCAAAAATAATATAAAATAGCATATTAATGCATATAAAACATCTAAAATATATAATATAATAGCATGGAACAATAAAAAATTATATATACTTTGGAGACCTATCAAGCATCCCCAAGCTTAATTCTTGCTCGTCCTCGAGTAGGTAAATGATAAAAACAAAATTTTTGATGTGGAATGCTACCTAACATATTTATCCATGTAATTTTATTTATTGTCGCATGAATATTCAGATCCATAAGATTCAAAACAAAAGTTCAATATTGACATAAAAACAATAATACTTCAAGCATACTAACAAAGCAATCATGTCTTCTCAAAATATCATGGCCAAAGAAAGTTATCCCTACAAAATCATATAGTCTGGCTATGCTCCATCTTCATCACACAAAGTATTAAATCGTGCACAACCCCGATGACAAGCCAAGCAATTGTTTCATACTTTTGATGTTCTCAAACTTTTTTAACTTTCACGCAATACATGAGCGTGAGCCATGGATATAACACTATAGGAGGAATGGAATATGATGGTTATGGAGAAGACAAAAAGAAGGAGATAGTCTCACATCAACTAGGAGTATCAACAGGCTATGGAGATGCCCATCAATAGATATCAATGTGAGTGAGTAGGAATTTCCATGCAACGGATGCACTAGAGCTATAAGTGTATGAAAGCTCAAAAGAAACTAAGTGGGTGTGCATCCAACCCGCTTGCTCACGAAGACCTAGGACAATTTGAGGAAGCCCATCATTGGAATATACAAGCACTACCAAAAAATACACTTCCGTGATGATACGTGTTTGTCACGGTAGGTCACGTTTTCTGTCATGCATGTACATCCATGACGATTTTATGACAGAATCAAGATAGTCATACTTGTGTTGTCGTAGAAGCGTTCCATGACATTACCAAAATTATGATCACGGACGTGTCCACTTACATGACGATAAATCACGCATCCTAGAAGTGCTTTCATCAAGGGTGACCGACACGTGGCATCCACCATAACAGGTCGCCCTTAAGCTATCGGGTCCGGTTTTGGATCCAGTAACGCATTAACAGCCCGAACCAATGGGGATTTTCCACGTGTAAAATTCTCATTGGCTAGAGGAAACACGTGTTGGCTCACCGTTGGGACAGATGTCATCCACTCATTGGACAGGAGGCGCCTATGATACGTCGACATGTGGCACGGCCCAACAGAGGCCCATTCCAATGAAAAGGTCGGCATGTTTGACTTGGTCAAAAGGTAACAGGCCAGCCCACGAAAAGCCTGTTAATGACATGTTCGTATATAGCCCATTTACAGCCCGCTAACTCCCGGCCCGTTATGGCCTATCGGAATTAAGCCCAATAGCTTCATCTGGGCCGTCCAATATGATTCCAGCCTGTTGTATCTTCTGGCCCATGTATGGCCCATGATGTCTTCCAGCCCATATGAGGCCCTTTGTAACTCTGGGCCCATTAAAGGCCCGAGATGAAACTGGCCCATAATGAACAGTGTATCGCTTTATACCCATTAACGGCGCATTATTCCAATGGCTGTTTCCAGCCTGTGTTAAATTCCGGCCTTCTAAGGGCCCACTTATTCTTGGGCCATTTCTAGAATTCGGTTAGTTAGGGTCCGTTACTGGCCAGTTCCGTTTGTGGGCCAAATTCAGCCTGTGGTTACATTCGGCCCGTTTGTGGCCCGTTAACCCGTTGGGCTATTTTCATAGCGTTATCAAATACGGCCTATTAACGGCCCATTATGGTCCACAAATAGTACGACCCATGTTTGGTGAAATGATTATACGCCCCGTAGAAGGCCCATGGATCATACGGCCCATAGAAAGTCCATGGATCCTACGGCCCATAGAAGGCCCATGGATCATACGGCCCGTAGAAGGCCCATGGATCCTACGGCCTGCAGGAGGCCCATGGTTACAACAGTCCATGTGTTGCCATGATTATTGTGGCCTAGTTACCAAAAATAGGTTATTGTGGCCACTAGAAAAACGCGGAAAAGAACTGCAGTGACTACAAGCAAACAACTAAACAAGACTATTACATCCACCGGGCATCAAAGTTCGCCACCAGTGCCAATATAGGGAACAAAGCAGCATATTACATACACTGGCCGTCAAAATTGGCCATCAGTGCAAATAAACGCGGCAGCAAAACAAGTCCATAACTGAAACAACTTCAGAAGAGCTCAAGAAACGTTATCCTGGGTATCCACCATGCTGGCAATAAGCTTAGGAAGCTTATTAGCTTTGTCATGTTTGGTGCTAAAATCCTCCAACGCTTGCCGTTGCACCAGAAAGTATGCATTTGAATGCTCCAGGGACTTCCGCAGTCCTTACACTTCTCGTCGTAGCACACCTGATCGATGTCTTTCAGCTTGTAGTTGAGACTCAAGAAACCAAACTGATTCAGACAGTGAGTTTGAGTAGCTTGTGCAAGCAGTAGTGGCCAGTAACTCGAACAATAAACCAAGACAGGACTTTGGGGTTGTCTCACTATCTTCAAGATAGTTTTCCTTAGATGTTTCATCTGCTTTGTCGGAGACCAACAAGGATGTGTCACTATCCTGAACCTTATCTTCATTACTTCCTTTACCATTGCTTAATAAGGCACTCTTCCCCAATATTCTGCCAGCATTCTAAAAGAAGAAACAAGCAGACACATAACAAGTTTAGCACGTAGTTGTATATGAAACTCATTTCGGTGAACCAGTTCACTGGTAATGTGGACAATATTAAACTACCAAGTCTTCCATTGCCAAGTAGTACATTATAAAAGCATCAAACAAACATATATCTATGTCCTATGGTCACTGCATTATCTTGCCAAATCAAAATAGAGACACGGTTCAAATCATATCAGTTCAAGAAAAAGCAGCACTGAAAGAATACAAAGCGTGGGAAACTACATGGCATAACAAGATTTCAGATGGGTACCACGGGTCTACATGTACAACAACACTATTGGCCCTGTTGTGATGCTAGTAATGTGCATGATATTAGAAGTCAACTGTATACAGAATTGAAATTGAAATCAACAAAGCTATTTGTAAGAGCAAACCTGTTAAAGAAACATGCGTAAACATACCTGTTGTGCCATTGGAGTTTCCATTGGATCATTCAATTTAAAAATAAGTTTGTATGAGTAAATACAGTGATACAAGAGCAAAGCAGTATCCATGATAGCAATGGAATCTTAAATGAGAGCAGTTGTCTTCAGGTTTAAGAGCTTGTTCTACATGAACAGAGTACAGTAAGACGCAAGCATATAGTACTTAAAATAAAATGAGCTCATAGACCTTACCACATTCTTGGTTCGGGACCAGTACAGAACAAGGCGTTCCCAGTCATCGTCCAGTAAATGTGTCTCAGTAGAACCTAAGGGAATTTGATGAGTTTCTTTGCCATTGAAGTATGTTTTCTTCAGGTAATTCCGATACTGCCACCAAGCATTCTTGAAGATAGCAGAGGTATTAGCACAGGTTACCTCATCCTGAGTTTCCATATCGTTCCTTCTCTATAGAGAAAAATGGGAAAATTTGCTTTATTATAACCATCATGGAGGTAGAATGTATGGGACAAAGAAAAGTAATTGCCATGAATAATATTACTTACACATAACTCCTGGACAAACACCTGCAATTGGTGTTTTCCTTCATCTTTAGTATAATATTTCCATGATGGGAAGATACGCATATAGGATTTAACAACATCAAATGCGATAGATGCTAAACTATGAGTGGCTGGTTGTGCTTCCTCCATAGGAATGGGTGTACTAACTGGTGGAGTTGGGGTTCGCCGTGGTAGTACTAGCGCTTTGGGCACTGGAGCTTCCTTACTAACTGCTATTGTTTGGGAGCTCTGTGGTGGAGATGGTGCTATGTCAACAGGAACTGGGTTACTATTTGCTGGGGTTGGGGTTAGATTGGGTGAAGCTGCTTCTCTGTCCATCGCAGTAGGGGTAAAATCTGCGAGACTCTGGGTTATGTGTGATAAGGCTGGTTCTCGTGCATGTACAACCAGGGTGCTATCTCCACCAAGAGGTAGCAATGTTTTATTTGAAGATCGTGTTTTTACTCCGCTAGATACTGCCATCACTCGCTCCAATTCAAATGGCTGATAAACAGGAAACATAGTTGAATGTATAGACATTGTATGAGAAACAAATGCAATAGATAGTGTGGAAAAAAGAGGGCATGAAATAATTGACATGTATATTGTTTAACTAAAACGGATAACATGACATAATTTCACATATATGATGTCTATCTAAACTGGATAGCATAGCATAACATAATTCAAAGATATGATGACTAACTAAACAGGATCGCGTGACATAATTCACATACATGTTATCTAAGTAATCAGGATCGCATGATTTAATTCACATATGTGATTTATATGCTAAGCAGAGGGCATTCACACATATGATGTCTAAACTAAGAACATGGTGTTGAATATTGTGTATATGATGTCTAAACTATGCAATGCAAGATATCTAAGTAATCAGGAGTGGTCAGCTGTGTCTTAATCCGCCTCAGAACAGATATCTTCCTCTGGATTACAATCTGGAGAGGGGGGTGCCATTGAACCCACCATAGAGTGATGTCTGCATGACATTGTATTGCCGCGCAAAACTCTTCTCTTTTTCTCTACATGTTCAACATGACTGTGTACAATATCTTACATGCATACAAAAAAATATAGTGAGATTATGTAAGGAGAGCATGCAGAAATCTAGAGTAATGGTAATAACCAATGGATGGATCCAAAAATAAAGTAGGTCCAAGTGGATGTTTTGCTCCACTCCTTTCAATGAAATGCATGAATAATTGAATAGTAGGGTGCCATAGGAAAATTTCCTATTGCTATGTTTTTCTGTTGAACCATATAGCCCTAATGGATCGACATGAATGTAGAGTAATAAGTGATGCGACAAGTGTACAACCTCTTTGACGTAGCCGTGTCGACCTCGGCATCATTGGGTTGGTCACTGAAGAAGTTGAGGCAGAGGTGGCTGTCGGAGGTGTGGAGGAAGATCTGAGGAACCTGTAGACGGCGTCCAGGGCACTGCTCTATTGTGATGGATCGTTCCGTCATTGGAGGAGCTCCGGTGAGACGAGGCTGAAGCAGCACAAGACAAACATCGTTAATCTCAAGTGGGATTCTAATAGCATCTCCTATAGATGATGTAAAATACATTACCAAAAAGTGATAGATGTAAAATTTACATCACCAAAAACAACCTGACTACAATAGATGAGGTAAAAACTGTTGACTCTGAACTTAACTGCCAAAACTGAAATTTACTGTGGAATATGAATGTTACTGTCTAAACTGCGCAATGGTAGTAGAGAGGCACTTCACATGTACTTTAGGGAGGGCCTACAGTTCATCTTCAACCTGCACCCCCCCTGAGCCGCCAGCCACCACCAGCAGAACCGCTGGCGCCCGCGCTGCCTCGCCGCCTCGAAACAACTCCCCACTCCCGGTCCGCCGCTGCCCCGGCCAGCTCTCTAGCCCCCCCCCCCACCGAGCTTTTTCTTCGGCGATCCCCACGCCACCGCCCCACCACCGCGCCCCCACCGCCCCCACCTGAACCCTAAGATAGATAGTGGGGTACCTCTCCGGCGAGCCCCCCTCCCTACTGCGGGTGGTTCTTCCTTAACTCCGGCGAGCCCCTCCCGCCCCCCTTGAAAATCGACTAACCCAAAAGTCAATTCAGTCGACTAAAGTGTAGCTAAATCGAAGCAGAGCAGCAGCACGAGCGAGGGGGAGAGTAGAAGCAGCAGCGCGAGCGAGTGAGAGCCGGAGCAGCAGCAGCAGTAGCGTGAGCGAGAGCTGGAGCAGCAGCAGCTGCGCAAGCGAGCGAGTGAGAGCCGGAGCAGCAGCAGATCCGATAGGTATGGATGCCGTTGCTGAAGGGGCCTCGCACTGGGGGAGAGCCGTCGTGGAGATGTCGCCCGCGGCGCCGGCTTCGAGGTAGCCGCTCCATGGGGGTGCGAGATGGAGCACCGTCGGTGCCGGAAGGTCGAGTTAAGGAGAAGGTGCGATGCGATGAGTGTATAACCTCTTTGGTGGCGCCGAGTAGGCCTCGGCTTCATCCGAGGACTCAGTGAGGATGTTGCGGTTCCGGTGGAGCAGGTTAAGGCGGCATTATGGGGATGGAGCAGCCACGATGGACAAGGCGATCATCGGAGCAGCTCCTTGGAGGTGGAGGACGGGGCGGCTGAACCGGCTGGACGATGAGATGGACGACGAGTCCTCATTTGGGGAGGTGGATGAGGGACGTCGAGCTGTTGCGGTGGACGACGTTGTCAGGGAAGAGGCTTTGGCAGGCAGCAGTGAGGTGGCGGACGGAGGAGGGAGGGGTTTCGTGGCTGGAGCGGATAGGTTATGGCGGCCTGGCATTTCGAATGGTGAAAAGGAGGTGATGGGAGGGGGGAACCATGACTTAGGGACGCGCTTGTCCAAAATGTAGGGTGTGTTACAAAAGTACCCCCACCGATTTGAACTAGCGGTCCTTTCGGCTCAGGGTTAGATTGGGGATTTTGCTTGTCGGGATTTGGCATCTGGAGGGAGTTTTCGCGCGCGTTGTAATTTCGGGATAGCAAGGCGCGGGTTGTGAAGGCGCCAGTTTTGGGAGTACGATATCTGAATTTTCTGGATATAACAAGGCGCGGGTTGAATTTTAGGGACAAGCCTAACGTGTAATATTGTACTTGTACGTACCAAATCAATTCGCACTTCCGTCAACGAAAAAACCGAAAAAAATAAAACTATTCACACCACACAAAGAGAGAGTCTTGTCCCATTTTACTATACAAATGCTATTAAAAGCTATAAATCCATGTTATGTCCAATTAAAAAATTTCGCTGGCTGTATAAGGCTACTCATAGTGGGGAGTATCATAGACTAGTATCATGCATATGATACTAGTGTATGATACTACCTCCATAGTGCATAGTATCATAAAGTAGTATCATAGATGATCATATTTTTTGCCATGCATGACACAAAGTAGCATAGCATTTAACATGATACGGTATCTACTTATGTTACTCTAATCCCGTCTCTATTCTTTAATTATGTGCCACATAAGCATGTTTGCTAGTCCCAAGTGCATGTTACCGGTTATGCTACTCCCACTATGGCCAGCCTAATGCATGTAACCTACTCATACAACCATTTTAGTGCATTCCAAATGTCTATACTACCGCTGCAATTCAAACTAAATTTTAATTTGTTTCTCTATTTCAATAAGAATCTACAATCATGATTGTTTCCAACTTCAACCATCATTCATGCATTACCTTAACAACACACCACATGATTACTATAGAGATAGATATGAACTATGTGTACTATATGAACTCGAATTCAATTTTTTGATTACATTTGATGTTGATTCCAAATAATAGTACATACGTACACCGTGTTTATCATGTTCCATACGTACACTATATATTCATAATCTAAACCATGTTCCATACGTACACTATGTTTATCACACAAAGTATAGTGCCTCGCCCCCTACATTATGACAAGTATTTAGCCCTGAGCTACAAAAGACACACATTAGCCCAAATTATAATCAATGTTCTATATATTATATGTAGTACTAGCAAGATGCCCATGTGTTCCATGGAACATCAAGATGATTGAGGGGAGGCCTTATTTGCAAATGTGGAGAGGGGTGTGGTATCTTTTTTCAAAATTGCCATAGTTTCCTTCCTATCCGTCAGATATAAATCGGACGACCTATATTGCAGGATGGCAGGCACACCATCATCAACAACTCTGTCTTAAAGAGTGGAGATAAAATATATTATATGTAGTATAACATGTTCAAAACCACACCATGTGTATCACCATTATATGTATTCACGCATGCGTCGGTTTAAAACACTATGATAAATTCTTCAAATATCTAAATTCAATTTTTATAATGAATTATGATCTCTATTTGTCTTTTACACCCGCACAATCCTCTTATCTTTGTAGCTAGCACTAACTTTCTCTCGTGCATACACACGCCTGCATCCCTCTCACCCTCCCTCATCATTCTCTAGCTCCATTGCACAAATTTGTCTTTTCACTTTAGGTCGTTCACCCATGGTGTGTGTAGGCCCCTCAGCTCCTTCTTTACGACACACATCGATTGATATGCCTCTCTAGCTGGGTGTGCCTACCACAAACACAAGCTTTCCCTCTTCTCTTCTCATCGTCCATGCCTCACTCCCACCCCTCTTTTCATCGATCTCGTACTCGCACAATCCTTCCCCCTCGATATAGTATGCCTCTCGCACCACCTCCTAGCTGCATCCCTCTCTCTCTCTCTATCCTTCTCCCCGGGCCTTGTTTGCTTATAATACACACATGCATGTATACCAACCGATCTCCCTACATATACCTTGGTCGACTTTAACTATTTTTCCCCACCCATCGATCGACGTACCTCACAAGTTATGTCTCTCCTTTCTCTGACAAAGGACGATTGATCTTCCTATGTATTTCCGTCTGCTTACCATAGCCATATCGTCCCCCCTCATCATTCGTGCATGCCTCCTGACCCGTCTCTCACACGCACATGCACAGACAAGCAGCCATCCCCACTCTTATTGATATTGCAGGCGTGCCCTCCATTTGTCTAGCAAGCCTCTCCCACCATTTGTTAGAAGCAACTCCACCACCACCCCCTCCAACACTCTAGCTCTGTCTCTCTCCCAACCTTATTCCTCTCCTACACATATGCATGGATGCCGATCGATCTCCCTCAATACATAAGGTAGGCCTCTCTCCTCCTCCACACATTTACCATCCATTGTACCTCTATAGTAAATTAGGTCTCCCCCCACCACCACACACCGATAGTTGAGCGCTATATGTAGATATTCATGCCACAGAGACAAACTGCACCTGTCCCCTCTCACGTTCCAGTAGGGCAGCCACCCTATATCTTTGACGTGGGCAGACACAAATTCGATGTCACTCTTTATCAATCGCGCGCGCGCGCACACACACACACATCATCCCTCTCTTCGATTCTATGGATACCTCAACCCGATGATACCTCCACCCTCTTCTCGTGGATCGCCCCCTCTATATATATGATATATCCAGGAATCTATTTTCACACACATTGCATATATTACGTTTTTTGATTGAAACATCATCAACATATATTGCTTGTCTATTTCTCAACAACCCCCCCCCCCAGAAAAAACACTTATGAACCCACACACTATATCTCTCTATGTTTGTATCTCTCTCACACAACCCCACATAGGTGGTGTGCGTACAAGAAGAGAATAGGTGCACGTACTCATGCTTCGTGCCCAGCCACACCCGCGCGGGTACACGATGGAGCTCATTTCTTTGCGAAATGGCAGCCCACGTGCTAATTTGAACGCGTGTAGCGGTTGTTTACCTACGGAGGTCGTGTACTACGCGTGCACGAAAAAAAGTTTGATTTGATGCATTGGCGCATTATTTTTAAATAAAGTTATATCGCTCAATGGCACATACACAGAATATAAAACATTTTTTATGGAGAAAAAGGTAGTCCGCTCCACTATATACAATGGAGCCTGCCTGCCTGGGTTTGTCTCTCTTCAAAGTATCTCACACAAGGTAGCGGTGGCCTCTCTCTCTCTCACTGTTGGTCATTGATCCGGCCGCATCCCGTCTGCCGGCGGAAAGGGAGGATGTGCATCGTTTCTTTGTTCGACGGCGCCGAGGCAGCACGTCCCGATCTGCGGTACCCGCCGTTTTCTCTGACCAAGCTCCGGCGCGGTAGGGCCTACGCCACCTGCTCACTGCCGCAGTATGGGCAAATCACGCTCGCCCCTGCTCTCCTAGTTACATCCTGATGATCCCCAGTATCCCCTCCGGCCTTGCTCCACTGCCTGTCTTCCCATGTCGCTGCATGTGGAAAATCTTGCATGTGGATCTTCCATAGTTCTTTGCCCAAAACGTAGCTCGTCCGGTGTACTTTCCATATTGCAATCTCGTCCTCACACCGTTTTAGAGAAACACAAGTGTGTTGTTATCTTCCCTTAGGACAAGGAATATGCTTCTTTTTTGTCGTCGTATTTGTCATCAACTGTTATTGGCCAGTAATTGTTTCCTTTCTACCTCTTTTTTGCAAACAGGGCTATCCATTTCACCTTGTTGCTATTGCGACCTTTTGGTGAACTGCACAAATCACTTTTTTCTTAAGAGTGTTTTGTGCAGTTGTACTAAAATGTCACACAGGCAACATCTCTACATTTCAGTGGACTGCACAAAGGGAGATTGATTTTGCTCTATCCTCCTCATCCAACTCCGAGCCTAATCTTCTCCAACTATTTGCTTAATCTTCTCCAACTAGTTAGTCTTAAGAGAGACTACAAAGGTGATCGGCTTCTATTTGTGTGTTTATTGTTTCATCAACAGTCCTCTATTATTGTAATCACACTTAATATCTTTGGAACAGTGGCACTCGGCTCTATTTTAGTGGAACTGCACAAAATGATCGGAATGTTGCATGCTCCAGACAGCTACTTTTTTCCCAACATGCCTTGTTGATTTAGACAGAGCTGGGGGTGTTTCTGCCAATGAAAGCATGGATCAATTTTAATTTAACACCTTCTCACAACTTTGTCTTCAGTTTTGATGTAAATATTAGCTCTGATCTACTAATCATTGAGATGCATTAGCAAGGAAGTTAGTTTTTTATTGTTTCCGAAAGAGCATGGATGGCAAGACACACAAAACAAAAGCTGAAAGCTCAGAGCATTGTACAATTTCATGTCGCTGGAAAATTATATGTATAGTGCGTCAATTATGTAAACAAATGCTGGAAGCTTGATAGCATCGCCAGAAGCCTCTTCAGCAACCGGGTCCATGTGCCATGCACAAAATTATACTTCCTCCGTTCCTAAATATTTATCTTTTTACAAATTTCAAATTGACATATTTTAGAGTGTAGATTTACTCATTTTGCTTCATATGTAGTCACTCGTTGAAATCTCTAGAAAGACAAGTACTCCTTAGTATATTTAAGAACGGAACAAATACTCCTTAGTATATTTAAGAACGGAGGGAGTAGGGCACAACCGCATGGGAGACTTAGCCCGGTCATTGCACCGCACTAATAGTGAGTAATGAGAAGTCAAATCATAAGCCCAACCTTTCCCACTCTAAGTTGCTCGGAAGAAGCAACCATCAATACTCTCTTCTTTGAATCCGCTCATACTCTGTCACTGTTTATAGAGCGCGCTTCAAAAAACAATCTTTGGGACTAAGGCGACTAGCGATCGGCCTGAAAAATAGCATTGGTAGTTAGAGCATGGCATCTATTACTAGAGTAAATAATGCGTACACACATGCATGCACTTACTCCACTCCGTAGTACATCGAGAGAAAATTGTGGTCTTGATTGCGGTTACCATGCCCTAATTAATTGAGCATTAAACCAATCGCGTCTAAAGTCTCTCTGGTGGTGGAAATGCATGGAGAGAAATACATCAGAATGAAGTGTGCCCTGTAAACTGTGACGGAGGGAGGAGTAGTATGAAGGTGCAAAACCAAGTACGTGTATGGCCAGTCGGTCAACGCACTTCCTCTTGGCATATCGCTGACATGTGGGACCGGAGTGTGAGCAAACCGATCTCAATTGACGGCAAAATGGCCAACCCGCCGTTCCTTGAGAGAGACGAGGAGCGAGAACACACAAACGGTCTCGCACGGAGGCCGAGATATATTCGAGCATGGTTGATCGATATCATCATTACATGTTCGATATTTTTTAATACTACTATTGGGCTACCGTTTTCCGCCCTTCTCCCGAATAAATGTGTACTTTATCAAAGATTAAAATAAAATAAGAGTACAGACGCTCCACCATGCGGTTCTAGTAGTAGTACTACTTGTACTACTAAACCTTGCACTTGGCTCTAAGCCTCTTCGTGAAGTCGAACAATGATGGTACTCCGCATGTTGGGTACTACAGTGTATGCCTCTGGCAATCTGACACCGAATGAACTGCTGCACGTCCATCGCCTGGGCGAGGGTAGGTTGCATTATTCAAAAGGCGTAAGCGAGCTTCACCTTGTCCTGCAAGCTTCTCCTGGTTCTGCGAGTTAACGGGACACACCAAAAAGTAGTGCTAGTCCATACTCCCTCCTTTCCGGTTAATATGGCTTAATCTTTTTGCGGGTAAATGAGAGAGCTTTATTCAGATATAAGCATTCTTAGGATGATCAGACAAGAGACTAGTCACTAGGAAGCGAGGTACCCCGCAAAAAAGAAGGAAGCGAGGTGTTTCATCAAGCCAGCTCTCGGCCACATTCAAAGTTCAGCAAGCACGGTTCACACAAAGATGCATCACAAGGTTTGCTGACCTGTTTACATGTTGAATAACAAAGAAAGAGAAAATATTACGAGCACTCCTATTTGTAACAGGATATGAGCTAGAATTAAGCGAGAATTGTGGCGAGTGTTCCATGCAATCAACTTCCATTACCACATGCGAGAACTCTCGAAGGGAACCAAATGTGTTGAAGATTGCTTTATCACATTTTAAAATAAAATAAGAGTGCAGACGCTCCCCCATCCGGTTCCTATTAGTAGTACATACCTCTATAGTAGTAGTACTAGTATTAGTAAACTTTGCGCTTGGTTGTTTGCCTCTTCGGGAAGTCGAACAATAATGGTACTAGTACAGTGTATGCTTCTGGCAATCTGACACCGAATTAACTGTTGAACGTCCACCGCGTGAGCGAGGGAGAGCTTGCAGTAGTCAAAAGTTTCTCCTTGTCCTGTGAGCCACCGCGCGCAAGCTTCTCCCGTCCTGCAAGCTTCTCCTCGTTTGGCAAGTTGACGGGACACAACAAAGTAATGCTAGTCCATACTGCCTCCTTTCCGGTTAATATGGCTTAATTGGAAAGATACCATTTACATATCTTGGCTTGCCAGTGGGAACTACAAGGCCAAAAATGGTGGACTTTATGCCTTTAGTGGACTGTATGGAAAGGAGAATGACTGCCAGCTCCTCCTTCCTTAATAAGGGTGAAAGATTACAGTTCTTAAACTCTGCTCTGTCCTCCATGCCAATCTTGTTTTTGTGTAGCTTGGCTGTTCCTGCTGGTATCCTTAAGCAGTTAGAGAGAATCCAAAGGCAGTGCCTATGGAGGAAACATAGAGATGAGCCAGCCCCCTCTCTTGCTGCTTGGCAGCTTATTTGCAAGCCAAAAAATAAAGGAGGGCTTGGTATCCTAAACCTGGGTGTTCAGAATGTGACACTGCTCCTAAAGCATGCTAGTAATTTCCTCAACAAAAGAGATATTCCTTGGGTGTCTTTAATCTGGGACTCATATTACTATGAAGGGGTGCCCCAGGGAACAAATGATTGTGGCTCCTTTTGGTGGAGGGATATTTAAAAGGTGATACAAAATTTGAGGGATTGCTCCTGGGTGCAGATTAATGAAGGAGACACTGCTCTTTTTTGGTCTGATAATTGGAATCTTGGCAGTGAAGTTTCTAGCCTGCAGACTAGATTTCCAAGGTTATTCTCATTTGCTAAGGATTCTTGGATCTCAGTTAAGGAAATTTTCAATACCCAGGACATGTACCAACATTTCCATCTTCCTTTGTCTGCTCAAGCTTTTGATGAGTTAAACATGATCAAAGATATGATGGGCTCTCACAGTAGAGAAGCTGGCTCTAAGGATTTGTGGTTGTGGCAAGGCTCATCCAAGCAATTCAGGCCCAAGATGTTTTACTCCCACACTTTTGTGTCAAAAACTTTCAGTCCCTTGACTTGTTGGATTTGGAAGTCATCTTGCACCCTCAAGATCGAGGTGTTTGCTTGGATGCTTATTATGGATAGACTGAACACCAAGGATATGGTTGAGAGGAGACATTGGCACATGGAGGATGGAGTTCATTGTAGGCTATGCCCCTTGCATACAAGAGAAACCAGGGACCATCTATTCTTCAACTGTAACTTCAGTGTTAGAATTTGGAATTATTTGCAGATTGATTAGTCTGCTGGCAACTCCATGTCTGATTTGGTTATTCAGGCAAGGAGAAGTTTTGATAAGCCTTTCTTCACTGAAGTGGTGTTCACTGCCTATTGGAATATCTAGATCATCATAAATGCCAAAGTTTTCGGAAGTGAGAGGGCAAGTTTCAATAAATGGAGAGGTGCTTTTAGGCATGATATTAGTCTCCTGCAACACAGAATCAAGTCTGCCTAAAAGGATGACTTGCTGAAATGGATTTCCTTTCTTCCCCCTTAAGATTGTTTTGTAAGCATTCTTTTTTTGTTTTCTGGTTACCTCTTGTAATCATATTGTTGTAATTGTTTTCTTTATTCAATAAAGTTTGATATGCTGTGGGGGTTTGCCCCACAGTTCCCAGTCAAAAAAATATGGCTTAATTTCAAACGAGATAAATACACTATTTGTCACTGTATGTTTGTAAAAATACGATCAGTGGACTTCATAATATGCTCATTGCACTCAATATATACATTTTCGAGTGTTTATACAGTTACTAGCTCACCTTGGCTGAGTATGTGTGTGCGCACGTGTAGGTTGAGCACTTGAGCGTGACCGTGTGTGTACTGTCGTGTGCTCGGACATGCATGCATTAGGGAGTCGCGCGCGTTTTTGCCTCAATGTGTACGTAAGACTGTTGCATGCATGCACGAGGTTGTAGTCCCTCACATTCACATGTTCATAAGTCTATGCTTTGTAAAAATGTTGCATGCAAGGTTTAATCATTCGTTGTTCACACATGCATTCCCGATATTAATACGTTGGTAAAGACAATTTCTTGAGGATAATGAGCACATGAATCGAGTACAAAGGGGAGCAATAAGCCAGGACGGAGGGAGTACTAGTAGTGAACCGGAAGAGGGAGTAAGTACTGTTGTACTACAGAACAATGTGCAGTAACAAAATTCCTCTATGTGCATCTGCTACGTCTTGAGCTTGCGTTGGTTTTCCTTGAAGAGGAAAGGGTGATGCAGCAATAGTAGCATAAGTATTTCCCTCAGTTTTTGAGAAGCAAGGTATCAATCTAGTAGGAGGCTCCTCAAAAGTCCCACGCACCTACACAAACAAACAAAGAACTCGCAACCAACGCAACAAAGGGGTTGTCAATCCCTTCACGGCCACTTGCGAAAGTGAGATCTGATAGAGATAGTATGATAAGATAAATATATTTTTGGTATTTTATAATATAGATTGGAAAATTAAATATGCAAATAAAATTAGATTGAAGGCTTATATGATAAAAGATAGACCCGGGGGCCATAGGTTTCACTAGTGGCTTCTCTCAAGATAGCATAAGTATTACGGTGGGTGAACAAATTACTGTCGAGCAATTGATAGAAAAGCGAATAATTATGAGATTATCTAGGCATGATCATGTATATAGGCATCACGTCCGCGACAAGTAGACCGACTCCTGCCTGCATCTACTACTATTACTCCACACGCCGACCGCTATCCAGCATGCATCTAGAGTATTAAGTTCATAAGAACAGAGTAACACATTAAGAAAGATGACATGATGTAGAGGGATAAACTCATGCAATATGATATAAACCCCACATTTTTATCCTCGATGGCAACAATACAATACGTGCCTTGCAACCCCTATTGTCACTGGGTAAGGACACCGCAAGATTGAACCCAAAGCTAAGCACTTCTCCCATTGCAATAAAGATCAATCTAGTAGGCCAAACCAAACTGATAGTTAGAAGAGACTTGCAAAGATAACTCAATCATACATAAAAGAATTCAAAGGAGATTCAAATATTTCTCATAGTTAAACTTGATCATAAACCCACAATTCATCGGATCTCGACAAACACACCGCAAAAAGAGTTACATCGAATAGATCTCCACAAGAGAGGGGGAGAACGAGGTACTGAGATCCAAAAAGAGAGAAGAAGCCATCTACCTAATAACTATGGACCCGAAGGTCTATGGTAAACTACTCACAACTCATCAGAAGGGCTATGGTGTTGATGTAGAAGCCCTCCATGGTCGATTCCCCCTCCGGCGGAGCATCGACGAAGGCTCCAAGATGGGATCTCGCGGATACAGAAGGTTACGGCGGTGGAAATTGTTTTTTTGTTGGCTCCCTGGATGTTTTCGGGGTACGTGGGTATATATAGGAGGAAGAAGTAGGTCGGTGGCCGCCCGAGGGGCCCATGAGATAGGGGGGCGTGCCCTGTAGGGTTGGGCGCGCCCTCCACCCTCGTGGCCACCTCGGCTGCTTCTTGGCTTGCACTCCAAGTCCTCTGGATCACGTTTGTTCCAAAAATCACGCTCCCGAAGGTTTCATTCCGTTTGGACTCCGTTTGATATTCCTTTTCTTTGAAATACTGAAATAGGCAAAAAAAACAGCAATATGGGCTGGGCCTCCGGTTAGTAGGTTAGTCCCAAAAATGATATAAATGTGTAAATTAAAGCCCATAAACATCCAAAACAGGTAATATAATAGCATGGAACAATAAAAAATTATAGATACGTTGGAGACGTATCAAGCATCCCCAAGCTTAATTCCTGCTCGTCCTCGAGTAGGTAAATGATAAAAACAGAATTTTTGATGTGGAATGCTACCTAGCATATTTCTCAATGTAATTTTCTTTATTGTGGCATGAATGTTCAGATCCAAATGATTCGAAATAAAAGTTCATATTGACATAAGAAATAGTAATACTTCAAGCATATTAATAAAAGCAATCATGTCTTCTCAAAATAACATGGCTAAAGAAAGTTCATCCCTACAAAATCATATAGTTTGGCTATGCTTCATTTTCGCCACACAAAAATGTTCCCAAATTCTACACCCCCGATGACAAGCCAAGCAATTGTTTCGTACTTAAATAATCTCAAACTTTTTCAACTTTCACACAATACATGAGCGTGAGCCATGGATATAGCACTATGGGTGGAATAGAATATGATGATGGGATTGTGTGGAGAAGACAAAAAAGGAGAAAGTCTCACATTGACGAGGATAATCAACGGGCTATGGAGATGCCCATCAATTGATGTCAACATGAGGAGTAGGGATTGCCATGCAACGGATCCACTAGAGCTATAAATGTATGAAAGCTCAACAAAAGAAACTAAGTGGGTGCGCATCGAACTTGCTTGCTCACGAAGACCTAGGGCATTTTGAGGAGGCCCATTGTAGGAATATACAAGCCAAGTTCTATAATGAAAAATTCCCACTAGTATATGAAAGTGACAACATATGAGACTCGCTATATGAAGGACATGGTTCTACTTTGAAGCACAAGTGTGGAAAAACAGATAGTAACATTGCCCCTTTTTATTTATTTTCTTTTTTTTCTTCTTTTTCTTTTTGGGCCTTTTTTTGCCTTTCTTCTTTTTTTTGTTTTTTTTCTTTGGCCTTTCTTCTTTTTTCTTTTTTGGCCTTTCCTTTTTTTTCTTTTTGGGGACAATGCTCTAATAATGATGATCATCACACTTTTATTGATTTACAACACATGAATTACAACTCAAAACTAGAACAAGATATGACTCTATATGAATGCCTCCGGCGGTGTACCGGATGGCGCAATGAATCAAGAGTGACATGTATGAAAAATTATGCATGGTGGCTTTGCCACAAATACGATGTCAATTACATGATCATGCAATGGCAATATGACAATAGTAATGTGTGTCTTGATGATAAATGGAACGGTGGAAAGTTGCATGGCAATATATCTCGGAATAGCTATGGAAATGCCTTAATAGGTAGGTATGGTGGCTGTTTTAAGGAAGATATAAGGAGGTTTATGTGTGATAAACCGTATCATATCACGGGGTTTGGATGCACCGGCGAAGTTTGCACCAACTCTCAAGGTGAGAAAGGGCAATGCACGGTACCGAAGAGGCTAGCAATGATGGGAAGGTAAAAGTGCGTATAATCCGTGGACTCAACATTAGTCAAAAGAACTCATATACTTATTGCAAAAATTTAGAAGTCATCAAAAACTAAGCACTATGTGCATGCTCCTAGAGGGATAGATTGTTAGGAAAAGACCATCGCTTGTCCCCGACCGCCACTCATAAGGATGCACAATCCAAGGACACTTCATGTTTCAAATTTGTTACACAACTTTAACCATACGTGCATGCTACGGGACTTGCTAACTTCAACACAAGCATTCTTTAAATTCATAATCACCCAACTAGCATGACTTTAATATCACTACCTCCATATCTCAAAACAATTATCAAGTATCAAATTGATCATAGCATCCAATTCACTTCCTATGATAGTTTTTATTATACCCAACTTGGATGCCTACCATTCTTGGACCAATTTTATAACCATAGAAAATACCATGTTGTTCTAAGAGACTCTCAAAATAATATAAGTGAAGCATGAGAGACTGGCAATTTCTACAAAATTAAGCCACCGCCGTGCTCTAAAAGATATAAGTGAAGCACTAGAGCAAAAACTATCTAGCTCAAAAGATATAAGTGAAGCACATAGATTATTCTAATAAATTCCAATCAAGTGGGCTTCTCCCAAAAGGTGTGTACAGCAAGGATGATTGTGGAAAACTAAAAAGCAAATACTAATATCATACACGACGCTCCAAGCAAAACACATATCATGTGGCGAATAAAAATATAGCTCCAAGTAAAGTTACCAATGAACGAAGACGAAAGAGGGGATGCCTTCCGGGGGCATCCCCAAGCTTAGGCTTTTGACTACTCTTTAATATCTTGGGTTCCATGGGCATCCCCAAGATTAGGCTTTTGCCGCTCCTTATTCCATAGTGCATCAAATCTTTACCCAAAACTTGAAAACTTCACAACACAAAACTCAACAGGAAATCATAAGTTCCGTTAGTGAAAGAAAGCAAAACCACCACATAAGGTACTGTAATGAACTCATTCTTTATTTATATTGGTGTTAAACCTACTGTATTTCAAGTTCTCTATGGTTCATACCACTTAATACTAGCCATAGATGCATTAAAATAAGCAAACAACACACGAAAAACAGAATCTGTCAAAAACAGAACAGTCTGTAGAAATCTGTGACTAACGCAAACTTCTGGAACTCTAAAAATCCTACCAAAATACGAAGTCCTGAAAAAATTTTCTATTGATCTGCACCAGAAAGAATCAACGCAAAAGCACGTTTCTGTGATTTAACAAAACTAATTTCATGCACGCAAAGTTTCTGTTTTTCAGCAGAATCAAATTAACTATCACCATAGGTTATCCTATAGGTTCTACTTGGCACAAACACTAATTAAAACATAAAAACACATCTAAACATAAGGTATATGCAAAATTTATTACTAAACATAAATAAAAACAAAAAAAACACAAATAAAATTGGGTTGCCTCCCAACTAGCGCTATCGTTTAACGCCCCTAGCGAGGCATAAAAGCGAAGATAGATCTAAGTAGTGCCATCTTTAATTTTCAGTTTTTTAGGGGAGTCATGTTCGAATCCGGGAGGTTATTTACATTTCCCTTCATACTTAGAAATTTTTAAATCTAACGAATCCAACCGCTTATCGCAAAGAGTAATCAACATATTCATGCGGTGAAGATTTCCGCTAACACTTTTAAGAGGCTCAAGAGACTTTTGTAATATTTTTGTTACTTCACAAATCTTTCCAAACACTTGTGTTTCTTCTTGGGTAGGATGTGGTCCCCCCTTTTTAGGTAGTGTTCCCACTATTCCCTCTATAATTTCATGCGCAATACTAGGATCAATTTCAATAAAATTTCCCTTGGCAATGCAATGCATGAGTTGTCTATGCGACATATTTAGCCCAACATAAAAATTGCGAAGTAGAATTCTAAAATTCACCTCTAGGGTGCAATTGCGATAAGATTCCATCATCCTATACCAAGCATCTTTTAAGTTTTCTCCTTGCCTTTACTTGAAGTGAAGAACTACAAACTCGGGAGGCATAGGAGCGGATAAGGAACTAGCCATTATGACAAGGTAAACGATCTAACGCACGAGCAAACAGAAAAAGGGCAAGAAAAAAAGAGGGGACAAGATTGGGAAAGAGAGGGCAAATAAAATGGCAAGGGTGAAGTGGGGGAGAGGAAAATGAGAGGCAAATGGCAAATAATGTAAATGCGAGGCAGATGAGTTTGTGATGAGTACTTGGTATGTCTTGACTTGAGCGAAGACCTCCCCGGCAACGGCGCCAGAAATCCTTCTTGCTACGTCTTGAGCTTGCGTTGGTTTTCCTTGAAGAGGAAAGGGTGATGCAGCAATAGTAGCGTAAGTATTTCCCTCAGTTTTTGAGAACCAAGGTATCAATCCAGTAGGAGGCTCCTCAAAAGTCCCACGCACCTACACAAACAAACAAAGAACTCGCAACCAACGCAATAAAGGGGTTGTCAATCCCTTCACGGCCACTTGCGAAAGTGAGATCTGATAGAGATAGTATGATAAGATAAATATATTTTTGGTATTTTATAATATAGATTGGAAAAGTAAAGATGCAAATAAAAGTAGATTGAAAGCTTATATGATAAAAGATAGACCCGGGGGCCATAGGTTTCACTAGTGGCTTCTCTCAAGATAGCATAAGTATTACGGTGGGTGAACAAATTACTGTCGAGCAATTGATAGAAAAGCGAATAATTATGAGATTATCTAGGCATGATCATGTATATAGGCATCACGTCCGCGACAAGTAGACCGACTCCTGCCTGCATCTACTACTATTACTCCACACATCGACCGCTATCCAGCATGCATCTAGAGTATTAAGTTCATAAGAACAGAGTAATGCATTAAGAAAGATGACATGATGTAGAGGGATAAACTCATGCAATATGATATAAACCCCATCTTTTTATCCTCGATGGCAACAATACAATACGTGCCTTGCAACCCCTATTGTCACTGGGTAAGGACACCGCAAGATTGAACCCAAAGCTAAGCACTTCTCCCATTGCAAGAAAGATCAATCTAGTAGGCCAAACCAAACTGATAATTCGAAGAGACTTGCAAAGATAACTCAATCATACATAAAAGAATTCACAGGAGATTCAAATATTTCTCATAGATAAACTTGATCATAAACCCATAATTCATCGGATCTCGACAAACACACCGCAAAAAGAGTTACATCGAATAGATCCCCACAAGAGAGGGGGAGAACATGGTATTGCGATACAAAAAGAGAGAAGAAGCCATCTAGCTAATAACTATGGACCCGAAGGTCTGTGGTAAACTACTCACAACTCATCAGAGGGGCTATGGTGTTGATGTAGAAGCCCTCCGTGGTCGATTCCCCCTCTGGCGGAGCGCCGGTGAAGGCTCCAAGATGGGATCTCACGGATACAGAAGGTTACGACGGTAGAAATTGTTTTTCGTTGGCTCCCTGGATGTTTTTGGGGTACATGGGTATATATAGGAGGAAGAAGTAGGTCGGTGGCCGTCCGAGGGGCCACGAGATAGGAGGGCACGCCCTGTAGGGGTGGGCGCGCCCTCCACCCTCGTGGCCGCCTCGGCTGCTTCTTGGCTTGCACTCCAAGTCCTCTGGATCACGTTTGTTCCAAAAATCATGCTCCCGAAGGTTTCATTCCGTTTGGATCCGTCTGATATTCCTTTTCTTTGAAATACTGAAATAGGCAAAAAAACAGCAATACGGGTTGGGCCTCCGGTTAGTAGGTTAGTCCCAAAAGTGATATAAATGTGTAAAGTAAAGCCCATAAACATCCAAAACGGGTAATATAATAGCATGGAACAATCAAAAATTATAGATACGTTGGAGACTTATCAGCATCCTATCTACATGTCATGCAAGAAAATAGAGATAAGTACAAGTGAGACTCAGGAACGGTCATACACGTAGGGGGAGTACATGTTGGGGCCACTAAGGAGCAGTCAAATCACACAGTAAGTTAGTCGGAAGAAGCAACCATCATTTCACTCTTCAATGACACGTACGCAATATAAAATGGTTGATATGGAGAGAAAAACAAAACCACTATATATACACTAGCAGGAGTCTAAGCTACAAGCCTGCTTGCTTGGGTTGCTCTCTTCACAAGCATAGAACAACGATGGCCACACCGCTGGTCACAGATCCGGCCTGATCCCGCCGCTGGGGGAAGGGAACGATGTTCTGCGTAGACGCGGTCAACATCAGTGAGGGAGAAAACCCACAGTCGATGCGTCCCAATCGGGGGTCCCCGCGGTATGGGCTGATGCATCCTGCCAACAGCCCTTCTAGCTACAGCCCGATGTCCCAGGTACATCTTCCTTTTGGATTCGGGTTGCTCCACTACCGCAGCTCCCCACGTAGCTCCATCTCCATGTCGATCATTCTCTACTTCTACCGGCTTCTATTTGTGATGAGTTTATGTCTCATGAACTAGTGCCAGTACTATTATTCTAATCACACTTCTTCAATATCTTTGCTATCAGGGATGCTCAGCTCGATTTTAGTGGAACTACACAAAAGCATCGTATGATCCGAGGGTGCCAGCCATCTTTCCTTCGACAGGTTCTACCTAGCCAGGAAATTAAATCATGTTTAGGGTTTAGGGTTTAAGTCGTAGTGACCCCATCAGTAGTTTTTCTTTTGTACACGCTCTCACAACTTTTGTCTTTAGTTGTGAAGTAAATATTGGCTATGATCTATGAATCATTGAGATGCATCAGCATGCATGTTAGTTTTCCTTTGTATTTGATGAAATGTTGTAATGGGGCAACCTTGGATCAGGAATGAAAATGGAGTGGAAAGTTTCCGTTTTTCCGGAGAAAAAATGGAAACAGAGAGAAACCAACGTTTCAGTTCGTTGGATCGCGCCATCGAGCAAAACCAATGTTTAAATCACGTCTGTCGCGTTCGTGTCTCACCCTCCTCAACGGCTCCACCCCACACAGTCGCTCGGCATGCCAATCACCGCAAACCGAGTATACGATAGCTTTCCCGCCTGCTTGTTGATGGATCGCGCCTTGGAGTACTAGCACTATTAGAAGAGATTGACAAGTTGGGGGAGGACAGCTAGCTGTAGCACAGACTCCCAAGAACTTTTCACATGCATGTTGTGGCCGGTATTGCAACCTTTGAACGCGGAGCAGTCACGTGCACTGGGAAGCAGCACGGGCGATGCTCTCTCGGCCGGCGCACCGCTTCAATGCCGGCGCGAGTGAGAGGTCGCGTCCGCTTTGGCCGGGCATGAATGCGGCACTGACCGTTTCGGGTGGGAAGCACACGCGGGTGATGAAGAGGGTTCGGGTTGGTCAGGAGCGGGCGTGGCAGCGGTCTGGACGTCCATAAACAAGAGATGATGTACGTTAATATTGCTGCGTATATAATTGACAACATAAATAATCTGCCAGTTGGACAAATATGATTTGAGATGGAGATGGAGATGGAGATGGAATTTTACGTAAACATGGATATGCATGTCTATGTCTATGTGTGTGTGTGCGACGACTCTCGCGACCTGGAAGCGGGGGGCGTGTTTTTGATCGATTTCTTGGTACGTTACAGAATTGTCCGCCAGTTTTCGTTTCTTTTTTCTGGGAACGCGTGTATTCTATTTAAAACCACTGCTATGGAGAGATTTTTTTACTCCATTGTATATATAGCCTCTTGTTTGATAGGGTTTCTCGCGTCTCGCTCTCTCACCCTCTCCATATGAAAATAAGATGGCAGTGTCCACTCTATCTCTCTTCTCACCGGTGGTAACAGATCCGACTGAATCCCGTCCGCTGCAGGAGGTGAGGAGGTGCAGCGTTGACGTTGTCGCCATCGGCGATGGATAGCCGATGCACATCGTCCTCTCGGAGCCGGTGCTGGCGCGAACGAAGGTCCTCCGCGCCCTTGTTCGCTGCCGTCGTGTGGGCAGATCCTGCCCGCCCTCCTAAGCGACATCTCACCCACCTGAGGTATAACTTCTTGTATTGGTCCAGCTCCCCAGGTCGCTGCATGCGGGTTTTCTTCGATGCGACTACTCCCCAGCTCCCCATGTACAGTAGCTAGGGTTCGTCGGCTGGTCCAACATCACCTACTATTATAGAGGAAATGCCTCTCGAAAAGTTATCCTGGTTTATGCCTCGGTGGAGGTATACACGTTGTTTCGACAAAAAGTACATGGTGGTTGTGCAGTCATTGTCCATATGCTCCTATTGCTGCTGCTAATCTAATACTATCACTGGTTGAATGAAGAAATGATTTTTTTCTCGGGTATCCTGGTTCAGTTCCCATCAACATAATCATGATGCTTCTGTTTGTTGGTGTACTTTTCATTAATTCTTATTGACAATTGAGATGTCGTTGTTAATCTTGTACCACTGCCAAAACAAAGTAACAACACTATGTCCCTTTTTTATATTTTTGCAAACAATGATGCATATCTCCATACCCGGGCATGTCTTTCTCAATTTTAGTGGAACTGCACAAAATTGGATGGCCATTGTTGTTCCACCTCACTGTCCTCTGCCACGTGGTTCTTCCTTCCTCGAGCTTGATTATTGAGAAGAAACATACCACAGTGAGGATTTGTCGAACTTCATAGGTGCCTCACCCAAACTTGATGCCAAATGGATGATGCATCACCACGATGACCTATCGATGCTCATGGTTGCGCCTCATGGTTGCATCGACTGGTGAAGCTGATCAATTTTCAATGAAAAATAAGCAGTATCTCATCAGTGCTCTTGGCTTGTTACCCACAAAGATAATATCCTTCATCAGTTCACCTTGGCTGCGGTGGAGACGCAGTCGTCTTTCACGTTGGTGCAATTTTATCACACAATTGGCTATGAAACAAATGTTGCCTCGAAGAAGGATCGATGTTGGTACTAAGAGCATAAGTTTTGTATTGATTTCTAAGCCTTCTCACAACTTTGTCTTCAGCTCCCCTGTAATTTTATTTGTCCAGCTATTAACTTCGATTAAAAAAATGGTGTGGACTAAAAATCCGGATGGGCGTAGTAGCCCTCTATTTTTATTTACTCTGCATATTAGATTTGACTGAAGTCAAACTTTCTAATGTTTAACCAAGTTTAAGCCGAACACAACAAACCATAATTATTGAGAGAGGGCAAACTATACATAGTCTCAAACCTTTCCGATGATTGAAATTAAAATTCTTTATTTGTACACACTCTCACACGTTTCCGATAATTTGGCACATGTGTGGTTGTTCACTTAAGGGAGGGTAGTGTATCGCACGTGAAGGATGGGAAGTGCGACCAGGATGTGTGGATCGTTAGTTCATCGGAAGTAGTAGTTTTTTTCACTGGTACATTAAATAAAGACTTTTGTTTCGTACTTACACAAGTTAAAACGATTGTTATGGAGAAAATAAGAAAACCACTCCACTATATATTAGTAGTATACACGAGTACTATATGGACGCAACTTCATTGACTTAGTGCACCTTCCTTTGGGTTTATGACAGGTGGGCCCAAAATGTGGCTGGCCCACCTGTCATACAGCCAAAGGCAGGTGCAGTTAAGGCACCGGATCTCAGTCCGTACTATATATGTAGTACTCCCTTCGTTCCCAAAAATATGTCTTTCTAGAGATTCTAACAAGCGACTACGTATGGAGCAAAATGAGTGAATCTACACTCTAAAATATATCTATATACAAATGAGCCCGAGAGGCGTTTTGGATGTTCGCTATATACATCCGTATGTTGTAGTCCATTTGAAATCTCTAAAAAGACTTATATTTAGGAACGAAGGGAGTATTATATAAGCTGGAGCCTTAGCACTTGTTCGCTGGGGTTTGCACTCTCCTCGCCGCACTGCATATATATATATATATATATATATATATATATATATATATATATATATATATATATGCACGCTGGAGGCTCAGCGTTCCTTTGCTAGGGTTTGCTATATTCACAGTCACTCACCCTCTTCACCAGATCTAAACAAGACTGTGTTGGCCTCTGTCTCTCCCCCCCCCCCTCACAGCTAGTGAAGGAGCCGTCCAGATCCCATCGCACCGGGAAGGGGAGGAGGTGCAGCGTTCACTCTATCGCCTTCGGCGAGGGAGGCAATCCACTACCAGCTACGCTGTTCTCTTTCACCCAGCGCCTGTGCGGGAGGGCCACCGACCCCTTCTTCCTCGCTGTCGTATGTAGTTTGGGCAGACCCGGCCTCCCACCGCACGCCTAGCCACATCCCGACGACCCTAAGGTATAAGTTTCTTTGAAACTGTCATTGCTCTAGCTGCATGCGGATCTTTTTCGATTCTGTAGTCGAATCTATGACTTGGTTCAAAGAGCAAATAAGGGTGCGGTGGGGTGGAGCATGAATCTAGGACGTGGTTCAATGAGGAAAGGAAAGTAGTATAGACTGGCTATCCAGCCGCTTTGTTGGTCGAAAAGGGAAAAAAGGGGTAACCGAGTACACACATATGTAAGGAACCGATCTCTTTGTTGAAAAAGGAAAGAAACTGGGGGGGTCGGGTAGTTTGTGCAGGACTAGATTTTCTGCCCTCACATGGGAAAAAGGTTGAAAGAGAACAAAATGGGACCAACGCAGATATGCTGCTTGGCAACATACTCTGCATCACCCATTTATACGTGTGGACGCACATGGTGCTGGCATGTCCCATGTCCCATGTCTGATACAACTATTTTGCTGTTGTTAATCTAAGAATGCCGCTGGAAAATTTAAGCAATGCCACTGTTAAAAGTAAATTACATTTTTAACGAATGTTGTTTTAAGAGAACGTCTATGTTAATATGAATCAATGCAGCCGTTTTAGAAATGCTACTGTCCTACTTTGTTTTCCATCAAGATAGGCTAGATGCTTCTTTTTGTCGCCGTATGTTTCATCCTACTTTATTGGCCAGTAATTGTTTCCTTTTTTGCCTCTGTTAAAACAAGTATATCTATTCAACTTGTTGCTATAGCGAACTTAAATGTCACACCGGTGACTTTTCTTGATTTCAGTGCAACTGCACAAAACGAGATTGGATTTCCTATTCGTGTTGGCAGATTCGTACGTGATCTTGTGTGCGTCATGAAAGGTTGGTAGCTGCCTTCATCCACATGATCGTGCTGTGTGCTTTGAGATGTTGTGCTACTTGTATTGGTACTGTTTTAAGTAAATGTTGAATTGAAGCTATTGAATTGTTGTCTCTTCCCATTAAGTAGTGAACAAAAATGGGACCAACCCAGACATGATGCTTGTTTCTTTGTTACAACAAACTCTGCATCACCACCTTTAGAAGTAGATGGAAGCACATGGTGTTGTTGCGCCCACTCTCCCCTGGAACTGTTAATGCTTTTTGTTAATCTAATGCCGCTGGTAAAATTAAGCAATGCAACCCTCAGAAATGACTACTGAATCTTTGTTCAAAAGTGCAACACTTGTTAGGGATCAGCGGGAGTGCCATTTCTGTTAGGGATCGGCCGGAGTACATGTTTAAGAAATGGATTGTTGAGATAATGTCGCTGTTATTATATATCAGTTACAGTGTTTTACTAATGGTACTATCCTGCTTTGTAGTTCTTTCTACATGTTTAACCAAGGTGTTGTTAAGATAATGTCTTTGTTAATATGAATCAGTCGCATTGTTTTAGGAATGGTACTTTTCTGCTTTGTTGTTCTTTATACATGTTGAAACAAGGCATTGTTAAGATAATGTCTCAGTTAATATGAATGAATCACACTGATTGAGAATTGCTACTCTCCTGCTTTGTTTTCCCTTAAGATAAGGTAGATCAGTAGATGTTTTTCCTCTGGGAATACAAGTCATCAACCGTTATTTCTCATTAATTGTTTCCCTTATACCTATTGTTGCTTACAGGGATATCAAAATTAAAGCTCGGTTTTATTTTGAGTTTGATTTTAGTTGAACTACACAAAAGGAGCTAATGTGTCTAAGGCAAACTGCTGCATTAGTGGGTCCAGTTGGTCTTACCACTTTGCAGAAATAAGCAGGCACTGTTTGCTTACATTACAGAAGGAATGATCGAGAAGATTTACAGAGTATTAGTAGACGCTAGTGACATGACTAGTCTGCAGAGAGCATGGGCAACTTAACAACACGTGGAGTGCAAAATTCACTCCACAAGGAAAGGTATGACCAAGTCAGTTGCTAACGCATCTATAAGAAACGAGGTCAGTATCGGCCTTCATCCACATGATTGTGCTTTGTTATGTTGTGCTACTTATATTGTTATATTTTTTTGAATAAATGTTTAATTCAAGCTATTGTATTGCTATCTTTTCCTGTTTAAGATAATGAAGATGATTATAGTTGTAAGTGTATGTTTAATCAACTGGTACCACTATTATATTCATCATGATTTTTCTGTATTTATGCAGACAGGGATGCTGAGCTTGATTTTAGTGGAACTGCACAAAATGTTCAGATGGTTCGTGTCCTCCATAATACTTCATCATGCACAATACATCGAATGGTTCTCTAATCATTCGTCGTCACCTTGAGCCACCGAACTATCTGTTTGTATCGAGCTGCTAAGAAGAAAGACAAAAAGAGAGATTGTCTGCTTTACATGTGGTTCGAAGGAACACTGGGCAAACAAGTGCCCAAACAAGTACAAGAAGCCAGGACAGGACTCCAAGTCTATCAATGTCACTCTAAGCAACAATGATGGTGCATTTGGGTATGGTAATATGTTTACCATACTTTCAGTTTGTTAGTCCACTGATTAGTGGGTTGACACTGGGGCCAATATCATGTGTGTGCTGATGTGTCTTTGTTTTCTTGCAGCATATAAATATGAAATCCACAGGGATGCTCAGCTTGATTTTAGTGGAACTGCACAAAATGTTAAGTGTCCTCCATAATACTTCATCATGCACAATACATTGAATGGTTCTCTAATCATTCGTCGTCACCTTGAGCCACCGGACAATCAGATGACAGAGTGATGAAAAACCCTGCCCGTTCCACAATCATAGGCATTACATATTTTGAATGGGAAAAGCTTGTCAGAGTTTAATCATTGATGTTAGCAAGAAGACATTAGTTTAATATATTGGAATTGGAAAACCTTGTCAAATTTTGCTCATTGATGTTAGCCAGAAGACATGCATTTGATATTTTTGAGTGAGACGCCCTTTGCTGTGAGCAACGTCGATCGTTTTTTCCTATTCCTGTCTTCAGTTCAGAAGTAAATTTTTACTCTACTGAGATGCACAGTCACATTAATGTTGACTTATGTAAGGTATTTTAAGAGTTTGTTCTGAATGTTGTCTATGTAATGCCAGGCCTTGTGAGTTTGATTGCAAAGTTGAGCTTGGAATGATGTGGCATGCGGCATCACGAGCTGTTCACCGTGCCTCCTGAGAATAATGCTTCATATTGTTTTTCATGTTGATCTAATGCCTGTGATTTGCATGTTAAGAAGATCATTGTTTCTGTGCTTAAGAAGTTCATTGTCTTATGTTTCATTCATAGCCTATACGACAACTCGGGTAGTTTAGAGGTGAAACCATATGATCTTCCGACTAACTTATCATCTTAGGCCGTGATTGGATCGTCGTTTTCCAACCAAAACCACTTGTAAAACTAACGCTTGTAAATAAAAGAAGATGGTCTTGGGCGAAGCACTTGGTTGGTCGATTTCGACTAGTAAAATATACATTGTTCTCTCAAATTACACGCGTAACTCGCCGGTTTTTGTTATAGACCTCGGGTCCTCGGTTTCATTACGCCTGTATTTTATGCGTTGTTTCCGATGATGAGTAAATTACACTTGTATCTTTATACAGGCGTGAAACAATCCAGACCTCCCAAGCGCAGCCTTACCGTTTCATGTTGTCTCCGTCTCTCGAAGGTGCTCATAGGTGTCCGATGATCCTCGCTTCCTGAATGAGCAGCGGGCTCTATATCAGACCATCCGTTGGGCCCGCGAGGCCCTCTCCGTCGTCCTTAGAGTTCTTGCACTCGCCGTGGCTCCGCCATCTCGCGTTGTCAACCTGGTCAACGAACAAGAGGAATCAGGAGATGACTTTATTTGGACTGGATGACAGTGGGGACCTACGAGGGCCATAGCCGTACGTACGCAAGTTCCTCCTTATTATATATATACAACTATTTTTTTTTCTTCCTCCTGGTTCCTGACATCACGGTCCCACACCATCATCAACCTATATAGTCAATAAACAAGAGAATTGCACAAGGAGCGACCGACAGTTGGGACCCAGCAGCTCGAGTAGTATTTGTTATTTTAGGTGTAAGCGGATTTTTTCTTGAGCGATGTTTTTGTTGTTGTTTAGAGGAGCAGGGTATCAACTGGGTGGGATGGGGCCTGTCTAGCCCAGGCTATTATTTTATGTCAACCGAATATCCAGCCCAGATATTATTTTTTCAAGGTGAAAATGGCTAGCTCAGCTATACTTTTTTTGCGGAATACCCAATGCAGGTCAGCTTGTTATTCTCCGCCCCGCTGGGCTGTAAATCTTTCCTATGAGGGATGCATTGGGCCTAACAAGAAAATGGGCTTGAAGAAATAATAAATGGGATGTAATTATAAAAACTGGGCTTTAAATATACAAAAACGCACCAAACAGGTAATTAGTTTCAAAAATATTATTGTTTGATTTTGGAAATTTTAATTTCATTATTTATTGCGCGCACAATATTTCTTTAGATTTTTACCTAATACAAATTCATTTTGAAATTATATTTAATCTAACTCAAAATTTCGGGATAAATTTTTTCGGATCCCATCAAAATGTGGGAATTTTAGTTAAATTCTGTTTTGAGAGGTTTGTTGAAATTATTAATCGTTGTCCTGGCTAAAATGGGCTGTAATTTTAACAGACTATAAATGGGTTGTAGTAAATTCCATTAGAATTCAAAAATGGGTTGTACACTATTACAAATCGCAAATGGGCTATATGTTCTCTGCCACAGATGTGATGCTCACTGGGCCTACTTTTTTTTGAGAATTATAGTCAGTGATGCGTACGGAAGGCTTGTGGGCCTACTCAGGCATAAAGAAGGCTTTGTAAACTTATAGTCAAGACACGATTCTAGCAGCAGTGGCCGTTGGATGGATGTAGTGTTTCTTCAATCTCGGATATTCTTGCTTCAGCTGCCCAAACCACCGATGGTGGTACCGCCTGCTACCGCCTCCCGTGGTCGGCCATGCTGCCGCGCAGGCTTCACCGGCCCACTCTACTCCCAAACGCTGTTCAGGCAATTCCTCTACTCACCAGCACCTCCTGTTCTTCACCGGCGACGGCAACCTCACACCGCAGCCGAACCAGTGAACCCTCGTACTCCCCTTAGCATGGGCATCCACTTCTATGTCTTCGCCGGCTTCGGGTCCTTCCCTTCATAATACTCGCCATCGTTCACCGTATTGGTTCTCTCGGCGCGGCATGGTCAACTTTGTCAACAAACGATAGCCATCGGATGAGGCATGTACGTGGATTGGCTGACAGTAGGGACCCACATGGCCCATCGCCGCACGCAGCAAGTGCCCCGTATTATGCGAAAACAAATAATTTCTGCCCCTAACAGGTTTGACCCACCAGCTACATCTTCACACGAAAGGAAGTGCTTCCTTTATTACATGGAAATAAAAAGTTTCCTCTCCTTGACAGCTGGGACCCACTAGCTTTATTATGATGCTTTTCATGAAAATATAGATTGTACCGAAGATCCTAAATTGTTTTCTTTTTATTCTAACTCGAAAAAAGAAGAAATAAAAAAACCAGAAAACATCTTCGCACGCAAGGAATGCCACCTTATAACACAAAACAAATTGATTCCCCTACTAGTTGGGACCCACCAGATTTGGAGACTGACTTGTGGGCCTACTAAGTTAACGTGTACGCAGGGCTTTGTCAACTTAGTCAATAAAGGATTCTAGCTGCTGACCGTTCGATGTTAATCCAACGACCAAGCTGCGTCTTCAACCTCTCGTCTTGTTGCTCCAGCTGCCCAAACCTACGCCCGCCGTACCGCTTGCTCCAGCCTCCCATGGCCGGCTGTGCGGCCGCGCAGGCCTCACCGCCCAACCATACTACTACTAGTCAGGCCTTCCCTCTACTCACCCACACCCCCTGCTATTCTCCGGAGACAACAGCCTCAAAGTGCAGCCAAAGCAGTCAACCCTCGTACTCCCCTCCGCGTGGGCATCCACTGTTGTGTATTCCCAAGCTCCGAGTCATTCCCTTCCTAGGTCGCGCAGTCGTCCACCACCTTGGTGCTCTCAGGTGGTACGGCGTCGTCAGCGTGGCAACAAACGACAACCATCAGAAGAGGACTATAAGTGGAGACGCTGATAGCTAGGTCCATGGCCGCACGCGAGGAAGTGCCTCCTTATTACGCGGAAAATAATGAGTCATCCACCTGACACCTCGGACCTACCAGAAGGGCCTCTGTATTCCATGAAAAAAACGTCCCCCCTGACAGCTGGGATCCACCAGCTTTATCTTCGCACAAAAGGAACTGCCTTCTTACCCCCTGACAGCTGGGACCCACCAGGTTGAAGTGAAGGTAGCGTTATCTGTCCGGCTGCGAATGTGTACGTAATAGTTGTCGATCGGTGTCTTTGCAGCGACGTACCGTGGCCGAGTTAGGAGCGGCACGTGTTGAAGTAGAGGCGCCGACATAGCATGTCAAGCAGTCCCATCTATATCATGTACACGTACGTACGGCCACGCTGCAACATAGTAAATACGGCTACGTACATACATACGGGAGGGGTCTCTAACACATATAACGACTAATCTTGTTCCTTGGAAGCCAACCGGGTGGGTCGGAACAGAGAAACTATGCCATGTTCATGGGGAGGCAACGGAATGCGTCGTGTTCATCGGGAGGCAACGTAATATGTTGTGTTCATCGGGAGCCAACCAGCTTGGATGGAACAGCCGATCGAAACGAGGCCTGGCGTACCGCAGAACAGAGGAAACTGCCATGTGTTTGACCGGCCACGGTCAAAACGGGATCCTGTTCATCGGGAGGGGTCTGGCGTACCGCAAAATGGAGGAAACGGACTTTTCTTGGACCTCCTACGGTCGAAACGGGGTCCTGTTGATCAGGAGGGGTGTGGCGTACCGCAAAATGGAGGAAACGGACTTGTGTTGGGGCGCTACAGTCGAAACGGGGGTCCTGTTCATCGAGAGGGGTGTGGCGTACCACAGAACGGGATTCCACGGGATATTGTTCATCTCCATTGTCGATTGCCTCCACAGGCTATTGTTCATCCACCGTCGACCTCCTCCAGCCTCCACCTGCTCCTGTTCATCCACGGGCTCCTGTTCATCCAGCCTCCACCGCTCCTCCACCGGCTACTGATGAAGCCATGTACCTGGGGTAGGGTCATGGAGATGTCCAAGATACCCTCCCCAAGGACATCTCTAGAAGAAACCACCTTTCAGTCGACCTGGAAGGGTTCCACTCGACGGACTCGAAGACACTCGACCATGAAGCCAACCACTCGACTGCCAGGAGACCTAAAGTCACTCTGCACACCAACGGTCTGGCATTAAGTAGCTTTTATGGTCATCATAGCACTTTACTTGTGGCATTACCAATAACGTCCGATCTTAATGTACCTTAAACCCTGCATAACTGAGGGCTAGAGGGGTCGGGCGGACTCTATATAAGCCACCCGCTCCTCAGTGTAAAGGGTTCGCACCCCTGTAACTCATACTCATATAATCCAGTCAACCGCCTCTGGGCTCCGAGACGTAGGGCTGTTACTTCCTCCGAGAAGGGCCTGAACTCGTAAACATCTTGCGTGTACAACTACTCCATAGCTAGGATCTTGCCTCTCCATTCCTACCCCCCTATTCTACTGTCAGACTTAGAACCACGACAGTTGGCGCCCACCTTGGGGCAGGTGTCTTAGCGACTTATTGGAGAAGTTGCAATTTTTCCAATCTCCTTCATCATGGTTTCAGGCGGAGTTTTGGTTGAGGGCCGTGAGATCCATCTCGGCGCGCTCACGTTCATCGCCGACATCTCCGCTTGGCTTCAGGAGGCTCCACTCGACATTGACGCGCTCCCCGTCTGTGGGGCGACGCACTTTCGCGCGTGCGTCCGCGGCGTCCTCCTGCGGCAACCGTCAACCCAGTATCGGTCGGCCCCTGTGTCGTCCTCCCTCCATGTTTCCCGCCGGCGCAAGCGCTCCGGTCAGTCGAGGCTTCAGCGGTGGGTGAGACACGCGGTGGCCCGCCAGTCGGCCACCCCCAAGTCGCGGCGATTGAGCCCGACGAATCTCTCTACGACCTGTTCGACTGGCTTCGCAGAGACTGCATCCGAGTGCGACAACAGTGATCCAGCGGCGGAGGTGCTGATGGTCAATGGTCCATGCAGTCCTCCTGGCTTTCCCCGCACCGACGGAGGCGACGGCGGAGGCGATCCGGCGCAGGCCCATGAAGAGTATCAACCCAAGCCCGTGTAACGCCCCGGATTCGTTGCGCCAGGTGTCCGCCAGTTATTCGCCGTCGTTGCCATGTCATTTGCTTGCGTGTTGCATTTTGCCATGTCATCATCTGCATTTTATCGTGTCATCATATGCATTTCATTTTGCATACATGTTCGTTTCATGCATCCGAGCTTTTTCCCCGTTGTCCGTTTTGCAATCCGGCACTCCGATGTCATCCGGCGTCCCCCTCTCGTCTCCTGTTGTGAGTGGGTGTTAAACTTTCTCAGAATAGCCCGAGGTTTGCCAAGCGGCCTTGGTATAGCACCGGTAGACCGCCTGTCAAGTTTCGTGCCATTTGGAGCTCGTTTGATACTCCAACGGTTAACCGGGTAACCGTAAAGCCCTCTTTGAGTTGCAGCCCAACACCCCTTCCATAGTGGCCCAAAACCCACCAAACTCCCCTCCATGCTTTCGGTCGTTCGATCACGATCGCGTGGCCGAAAACCGCTCCTCATTTGGACTCTCCTAGCTCCCTCTACCTATAAATATGTGCCCCTCCCGAAATTCCCCCAGTCCAAACCCTAATTTCCCCTCCGCGCCGCGCCGGACATGTCCGCACCGCGCCGGACACGTCCGCCGCCGCGCCCCGTCCACTCCCGTCCTGCCACATGGTGCTAGCCGCCCGCGCCGCCGCCGGCCCGCCGTGGCCCGCAGCGGACCCGCCCAGGCCCGCGCGCCCACGCCGCCGCCCGTTAGCGCCGCCGCCCGCGTCCGCCGGCGCCGGCCTCCGCCACCATCTGCCACCCCGGCGCGCCTCGCCGGCGGCCTCGCCGCTCGCCTGCCCCGTCGCCCGGCCCCGCTCTGCCCCGCCACCTCCCTCCGCGCCCGAGCCGGCCGGCAACCGCCGCCCTCCACCCGTGCCGCCGGCTGCCGCGCCCCTGCGCCGTCTCCGGCCAGATCCGGGCCGGCGCCGCCCGGATCCGGCGACCCCCACCTCGCCGGCGCCCCCCCGCTCCTTCGCTGGCGAGCTCCATCGCCTCCGGCGTCCTCCGGCTCCGATCTCCGGCGAGATCCCGACGTGCTTTGAAACCCGTGCAAGGTTGACTTCCCCCTTTGAAAACGCCTAAGTCCTGAAATTCTATCATTAACATGCCATGTTCATCGCATCACATCTCTGCACCCGTAGCTCCGTTTCGTGCGTGTAATATGTCAAATTGTTCGTATCGACGAGTACTTAATTTCATTCCATTGCATCATTTTCATTTGAGCTCATCTTGATGCCTGAAATTCTGTTGGAAGAGTGCATGTTGATGTTAATCTGCTGAAACTGTTATAACTTGCTCATTTATTATTTTTGCCATGATTGATGTGAGCATCCTATGAGTTTGAGCTCTACATGAATGTTGATCTATGCCATGCCATCTTTCCAGGGGTGTATGCCATGTATTTTTGTGAGTTGTGTGCTGAGTGTATCAAGCTTGCTAAATAGGGTAGTTGCTGTTGCTGTTTTCCTGACAGATTCTGTTATATTTTGTTGCTATGTAAACATGTTGCTACTAATCATTCTATGCATAATCTGGAGATGCTCTATAAACATGTTTTGATCTACATGTCATGCTATATCCATTCATGCCCTTGGTTGCAATTATAGCCTGCTGGAACATGTTGTAATCTTGCTCTAAAGTTGCTTGAAAATGTTGTTGTCAGCCTGTTTACATTAAGTTCACTAGTTCCCATGTGTTTTGCTAGTGATCCATGCACCCTATGACCTTGCTATTGCCATGCTTAGCTTCATAAACATGCCTTCTTACTGTTGGTTGCCTTGCCATGCCATGTATTTCTCTGTGGTGAGTGATTCAAGCTCATGAACATGCCTACTTATTGTTGTTCCTGTCATGTTTGAATCTGTAATATAACTTGCCATGTTTACATGGGTGCCATCATATTTTCCGTGCCCTTTTGTCTCATGGTCAGTAAGAGACTGTTGTTCTATGCATTTAGTAGTATCATGCCATGCCTTTGTTTGCCATGATAGGTTCCTGTAACATGTTGTTTGATAGCTCTCAACATTGCAACCTGATGTTATTTCTGCTAAAGTCTCAAACTGTTATTATTTGCAATATCTTCATGTGTTTTTGAGCATGTTCTAGTTGTTTCTCGAGATAGCTCAGTGTTCATGTTTTGTTATGCTTTACCTGTACTTCATGCCCATGCCTTTTGTTATTATGTTGGGGTGTTGTAGCTTATTATTTTGATGCTTGTAATATGCCTAGTTGCTGTTATGGACAGATTGTTGCTATGACTTATATAGTGTGTGTGTGTTGCACCGTTGCTCCGTTTTGAGTGTGATCTATATGAAAGTTGCTTGATTTTGCATGTTGTTTCATATTACCATGTTGCATCCTTGTTTTGGTGTGTTTGCTTGATGTTTGGGTGCATTTTGCATCAATGCCATGCTTAACCTGTTTTTCTCATATCTTCTAGGCCGTAGCTTCAAATCTAATGAACTTTATATGTAACTTGACTAGAATTTCGTGTAGATCCTCTTGGTGCTCTTTAACTTGCTGTTTAAGAACTTCAACATAATGTTTATTCAGTTCTGGACCAATTTCGAAATTTGCATATGAGGACTTACCGGAATTGTTATATGTTGTTCCCGGCCTCATTTAAACTTGCCTTGATGTGTTGTTCTTGTTTTGCATCATCTCTTGCCATGAGTAGCTTCATGTAGCCTTGTCATGCATCATGCTTGGTGTGCATCATGCCTTGTTCATGTGTGGTGTGTTTACCTATGTTGTGTGCTTCTTCTCGATAGTTCCCGTTTCGTTGCGACCGTGAGGATTCGTTCTTCTATGTGTGGTTTGTCTTCGTGGCTTCATCTTCTTCATGGACTCGTTCTTCTTCCTTGCGGGATTTCAGGCAAGATGACCGCTACCCTGGATCTCACTACTATCATTGCTATGCTAGTTGCTTCGTTCTATCGCTATGCTGCGCTACCTATTACCTGTTTATCAAGCCATCCCATATTGCCATGAACCTCTAACCTTTGACACCTTTCCTATGCAAACAGTTGTTTGGCTATGTTACCGCTTTTGCTCAGCCCCTCTTATAGCGTTGCTAGTTGCAGGTGAAGTTGAAGATTTCTCCATGGTGGACAGGATTTTGGTTGGGATATCACAATATCTCTTATATTATTAATGCATCTATATATTTGGTAAAGGGTGGAAGGCTCGGCCTTATGCCTGATGTTTTGTTCCACTCTTGCCGCCCTAGTTTCCGTCATACCGGTGTTATGTTCCTGGATTTTGCGTTCCTAACGCGGTCGGGTGATTTATGGGACCCCCCTGACAGTTCGCTTTGAATAAAACTTGTCCAGCAAGGCCCAACATTGACTTTTACCATTTGCCTCACCACCACCTACTTTTCCCTTGGGAGTCGCTCTCTCGAGGGTCATCTTTATTATAGCCCCCCCGGGCCAGTGCTTGTCTAAGCGTTGGTCCAAACTAGAGCACTGTGCGGGACCATTCCTTGGCAACTTGGATTCGTCGGTACCTGTACGCTTCGCTTATCCGGTGTTGCCCTGAGAACGAGATATGTGCAGCTCCTATCGGGATTGTCGGCGCATCGGGCGGCTTTGCTGGTCTTGTTTTACCATTGTCGAAATGTCTTGTAAACCAGGATTCCGAGACTGATCGGGTCTTCCTGGGAGAAGGTCTATTCCTTCGTTGATCGCGAGAGCTTGTCATGGGCTAAGTTGGGACACCCCTGCAGGGTATAAACTTTCGAGAGCCGTGCCCGCGGTTATGTGGCAGATGGGAATTTGTTAATGTCCGGTTGTAGATAACTTGACACCAGATCCGAATTAAAATGCATCAACCGCGTGTGTAGCCGTGATGGTCTCTTCTCGGCGGAGTCCGGGAAGTGAACACGGTTTCTGTGTTATGATTGACGTAAGTAGGAGTTCAGGATCACCTCTTGATCATTGCTAGCTTCACGACCGTTCCGCTTGTTCTCTTCTCACTCTTATTTGCGTTTGTTAGCCACCATATCTTGCTTAGTCGCTGCTGCAACCTCACCACTTTACCCCTTCCTTTTCCCATTAAGCTTTGCCAGTCTTGATAACCATGGTAATGGGATTGCTGAGTCCTCGAGGCTCACCAGATACTTCCAAAACCAGTTTGCAGGTGCCTATGTTACCGAGCAGGTGACGCAACCAAGCTCAAGGAAGAGCTCGATGAAGATCTTGCCCTTTGTGTTGTTTCGTCTAGTTGATCAGTAGTGGAGCCCAGTTGGGGTCGATCGGGGACCTTTGTCGCAATTGGGGTTCTTCTTTTATTTTGGTTCCGTAGTCGGACCTTGATTGTATCTGGATGATGTAATGCTTTATTCATGTATTTGTGTGAAGTGACGATTGTAAGCCAACTATGTATCTCTTTCCCTTATGTATTACTTGGGTTGTGTGAAGGTTACCTCACTTGCGACATTGCTTTCAATGCGGTTATGCCTCTAAGTCGTGCTTCGACACATGGGAGATATAGCCGCATCGAGGGCGTTACAAGTTGGTAATCAGAGCCTTCCCCGACCTTAGGAGCCCCACTGCTTGATCGTTTTTAGCAGTTGAGTTGTGTCTAGAAAAATGTTTTGAGTCATTTAGGATTATGTATATCGGAGAGTTAGGAATTCTTTTTACTCCCCAGTCTCTTCATCGCTCTGGTAAGGCATCCTGACGTAGAGTTTTGACTCTTCTCTTCTCAAATTTCACTAAAAAAATATTTAGGATCACGCGGGTATTTTGGAATCGGTCCGATGGTTTTATGATGAGAACATTGTCTTGGTGCCTCCTGTCAGGGGTTTAGTGGAAGTGTCCCGGGGAGTTGAGCTCTGAGGTGTTGTCGTCATAATTTTATCGTTGCAGTTCTGGAATACCTGAGTTTAGTATGCCGACATCGAAAATCTCTTTTATGCAGTTGTTGGTGAGATAACCCCGATAACCCAGTACTGAGGTGAGTACAGGAGTATTGCCATGACTCGTATAACGGATGCTTTTCGAAGGTTGAGGTACACGATTTCCGAAGGTTTCTTGGTTATGTGTTGATGGATGGATAGAGCTGGATGTAGGATTGTTAGTTTGGGTGAGATATATTGCTTCCCCTATATCCCCAACACCAGATTGCATAACCAGAAAGTTTCGGAAGTTTTATAGGTGGGAATTCAAGTAACTCCTAGAATATCTTTTCGACAGATGCATGATATGGGATTGGGTAAATCTCTATCATATGTATTTGTTCCGGCTTATTCTGCAAGCCAATCCTTTGTTTTGTTTTATTTGTGGTATTCGAGTTGCTTCAAAGTCAAATGTTGAATCCATACCTTTCCTAAATGGTGTTCTCATATTTCTATGGGAGTACTAATCCTTTTGATCATTGAGGTTGTCATGTCAATTCTTTCCAACCGGTGTGCTTCTCTTCAAGTGGATCTGATCATTTCAACATTTGTGAGATCAATTCTAAGTTTTCTCAATGGTGTTTGTTTCGTTCATCCCAAGTTGTCTTTGTTTTTCCCCACCCTCCCACCCCTTTTCTTCAAGGACTTAGATTTCTTAATCATGTATCCTTTTATTTGTGGGAAGTATCTTCATTCTTTTCTTTCAATGTTTTTATCCGGTGATTTCCCATGAAGATGCTCAACAGTTTCAAGTTCATCATCCTTCATTGTTGTTTCTTCTCCGGTGGATCCTATTCAAGCTTTCGATATTCATCATATTCCTTTCCTTGTTTCTAATGCTTTCTCATACCGATGCACCTCTTAATCATTCACTTCCTATTCATTTGTTCTGGAGTGTTGAAGATATCTCAGAAGATTTGTGTTTCCATTCTCAATCCGTTCAAGATATTTCGAGGTTGTTATCTCATTCAAGCTATTTAATTCAACCGGTGCAACCTCTCTTTAAACTTGTTTAACGGTGTTTTCTTTTGAGTGGGCCCTAACCCACATGTCTTTTCCCAGGATCTTACCTGACTCTTCGAATTATCAGGAGCGATTCTCAAATTCATTTCTAAGTTTGACGTAAGAATGAATTTTCATCAGTCAAATGCTTTTCTCCAAGATCTTTCAAATTCTTTTCATAGTTGGCTCAACCTCTTCGCTTTTGATTCTTCCGGTGTGCCTCAATAATTCTTGGTGGTGTTTCTCGTTGTCATTCTCATCATTTGAAGACCGAAGAAGAGTTTCTCTTTAATCTTGCTCTATTCTCTTCAAGATTCATGGTGCTAGCTTGTTGCCATCCTCTCATAATTGTTTTCGATTATGAGAATCTTTTTCACCCATCAGGAGATATTCAAGAGTCTTCTCAGTTTGTCATCCGGAGTCCATCAATTCAGGTTTATTCATTCTCAGCTGTCAGTTATCATTCTCCTATCTTGCTGGTGCATCAATCGAATATCCTCTAATCAGTTCTTGATCTCTTTGTTCTCATGTATCTAGTTTGTCTCAAGCACCTTCGTTCATTTGCTAATTCTTACCGGTGATGCACCCCTACTTCGATCATTTTCAATCCTTACGGTGGTTCTTTCAAGATCTCTCTTCCTTGTTCATCATATCAATTCATTTGTTGTTCCAATCCTACCGGTGGTTCATTGAAGACCTTCTCAAGTTTTGATATATCTCTTTTAATCCTTTCTACGGGAATAAGTAGTATGCCAAATCCGTTGATTGTCATCAATTTAATTGGTGAAGGGTAAGCATAACATAATTCTTATTCTTGTTCATCCAAGTGATTAATTCTTTATTCCGGAGGCCCTTAAAATTCTCGGTTTCATTTGTTTCATCTTCTCTTTTTCCCGGAGTTCCAAGCTCTAATTATCACGGAGATCCATCTAAATCATTGCAAGGATTCACCTTGTGTTTTCAATTTCTCTTTATTTTCATTCCTTTTGTTTACCGGAGTTCTTCATGGAGGTTCTACATGATGGTTCATCAAGGATTTAATTCCCTTCTCAAAGTTTTCATCGAGATTCTTTCCTAAGGAGCTCAAGCTTTCTTCATATGGTAATCCGGAGTGCAATACTTTCTACATTATCTTTTGAGGTGGTGTTATGTCACTCTTGACAATTTCCTTCTTGTTTCATGATTCATATGTTGTCAAGAATGAGGTATTTTAAATCCATCAATCTTTTCTTTGGAGTTATCTTGGTATAGATTTCACCTAAAGCCTTCCCTAAGGAATATTGCTATTTGTGATGCTTATCAATGATCCAAGTTTGCTCTTTATCCTCTTGGTGGAAGAAGTTTTCAGCTTTTTGGCGCTCTCAACCAATCAATTGTTTCTGTAAGTGGCCGGTTGTCACCTCATCATTTTGAGATGTTTGCCATAAGCCCACAACAAGCTTGTTCTTTTTGTTGTTGGTTTCCAACAACTCCATTCGATTCTTCTTTGCAAGGATGCTTTCCAAGTTCACTTGTGGCAAAAGTTGTCTTTTTCTTCTCCGTCCCTTTATCCCAACGATCTAACTTCTATTCTTTCGTTACGGAGGCATTGTGATGTTGTGCTCTTCACCCATCACCTCGTTTTGTGAGGATCGTGTTCTTTTCTTGCTTATCCATTTAACCGGAGTGTTGTATCATCTCTTCAATATCTTTTCATCTCATCAAGTTTTCTTCTCTTTTCTACCGGAGTGATGTCCAAATTCTGTCATTCTTGTTCCTTGGCTATCTCACTATACCGAGGTGGTCATATTCTTTTCGTTCGTGAAGCTCTTATTTCCATGTCTTTCAACCTTCAAGTTCTCGTAATACTCCTTGTTCCTCTTTTCTACCGGATTGTTTGCAATCTCGTTCATCTCTGTTGTACTCTTTCTTTTAAATTGCTCAACCTCTCAAGGTTCGTGGCTTCACTCGTTCGTCAAAGAAGCAACTTAGTTTTACCTCTCCTCTTCCTCTTCCTTTTCCCTCCGGTGCCATCCTAGATCTCGGGACGAGATCCTCTCGTAGTGGTGGAGTGTTGTAACGCCCCGGATTCGTTGCGCCAGGTGTCCGCCAGTTATTCGCCGTTGTTGCCATGTCATTTGCTTGCGTGTTGCATTTTGCCATGTCATCATCTGCATTTTATCGTGTCATCATGTGCATTTCATTTTGCATACATGTTCGTTTCATGCATCCGAGCTTTTTCCCCGTTGTCCGTTTTGCAATCTGGCACTCCGATGTCATCCGGCGTCCCCCTTTCGTCTCCTGTTGTGAGTGGGTGTTAAACTTTCTCGGAATGGTCCGAGGTTTGCCAAGCGGCCTTGGTATAGCACCGGTAGACCGCCTGTCAAGTTTCGTGCCATTTGGAGCTCGTTTGATACTCCAACGGTTAACCGGGTAACCGTAAAGCCCTCTTTGAGTAGCAGCCCAACACCCCTTCCAAAGTGGCCCAAAACCCACCAAACTCCCCTCCATGCTCTCGGTCGTTCGATCACGATCGCGTGGCTGAAAACCGCTCCTCATTTGGACTCTCCTAGCTCCCTCTACCTATAAATATGTGCCCCTCCCGAAATTCCCGCAGTGCAAACCCTAATTTCCCCTCCGCACCGTGCCGGACATGTCCGCACCGCGCCGGACACGTCCGCCGCCGCGCCCCGTCCACTCCCGTCCTGCCACTTGGCGCTAGCCGCCCGCGCCGCCGCCGGCCCGCCGCGGCCCGCAGCGGACGCGCCCGGGCCCGCGCGCCCGCGCCGCCGCCCGTTAGCGCCGCCGCCCACGTCCGCCGGCGCCGGCCTCCCGCCGCCATCCGCCGCCCCGGCGCGCCTCGCGGCGGCCTCGCCGCTCGCCTGCCCCGTCGCCCGGCCCGCCTGCCCCGCCGCCTCCCTCCGCGCCCGAGCCGGCCGCACCGCGCCCTCCGCCCGTGCGCCGGCTGCCGCGCCCCTGCGCCGTCTCCGGCCAGATCCGGGCCGGCGCCGCCCAGATCGGCGACCCCCACCTCGCCGGCGCCCCCCGCTATTCTATCATTAATATGCCATGTTCATCGCATCACATCTCTGCACCCGTAGCTCCGTTTCGTGCGTGTAATATGTCAAATTGTTCGTATCGACGAGTACTTCATTTCATTCCATTGCATCATTTTCATTTGAGCTCATCTTGATGCCCGAAATGCTGTTGGAAGAGTGCATGTTGATGTTAATCTGCTGAAACTGTTATAACTTGCTCATTTATCATTTTTTGCCATGATTGATGTGAGCATCCTATGAGTTTGAGCTCTACATGAATGTTGATCTATGCCATGCCATCTTTCCAGGGGTGTAACCATGTATTTTTGTGAGTTGTGTGCTGAGTGTATCAAGCTTGCTAAGTAGGGTAGTTGCTGTTGCTGTTTTCCTGACAGATTCTGTTATATTTTGTTGCTATGTTAACATGCTTCTACTAATCATTCTATGCATAATCTGGAGATGCTCTATAAACATGTTTTGATCTACATGTCATGCTCTATCCATTCATGCCCTTGGTTGCAATTATAGCCTGCTGGAACATGTTGTAATCTTGCTCTAAAGTTGCTTGAAAATGTTGTTGTCAGCCTGTTAACATTAAGTTCACTTGTTCCCATGTGTTTTCCTAGTGATCCATGCACCCTATGAACTTGCTCTTGCCATGCTTAGCTTCATAAACATGCCTTCTTACTGTTGGTTGCCTTGCCATGCCATGTATTGCTCTGTGGTGAGTGATTCAAGCTCACGAACATGCCTACTTATTGTTGTTCCTGCCATGTTTGAATCTGTAATATAACTTGCCATGTTTACATGGGTGCCATCATATTTTCTATGCCTTTTGGCTCATGGTCAGTAAGGGACTTTTGATCTATGCATTAGTAGATTCATGCCATGCCTTTGTTTGCCATGATAAGTTCCTGTAACATGTTGTTTGATAGCTCTAAACATTGCAACCTGATGTTATTTCTGCTAAAGTCTGAAACTGTTATTATTTGCAATATCTCCATGTGTTTTGAGCATGTTCTAGTTGTTTCTGGAGATAGCTCAGTGTTCATGTTTTGTTATGCTTTACCTGTACTTCATGCCCATGCCTTTTGTTATTATGTTGGGGTGCTGTAGCTATTGTTTTGATGCTTGTAATATGCCTAGTTGCTGTTATGGACAGATTGTTGCTATGACTTGTATAGTGTGTGTGTGTTGCACCGTTGCTCCGTTTTGAGTGTGCTCTATATGAAACTTGCTTGATTTTGCATGTAGCTTCATATTATCATGTTGCATCCTTGTTTTGGTGTGTTTGCTTGATGTTTGGGTGCATTTTGCATCAATGCCATGCTTAACTTGTTTTGCTCATATCTTCTAGGCCGTAGCTCCGAATCTAATGAACTTTATATGTAACTTGACTAGAATTTCGTGTAGATCATCTTGGTGCTCTTTAACTTGATGTTTAACAACTTCAACATAATGTTTATTCAGTTCTGGACCAATTTCGAAATTTGCATATGAGGACTTACCGGAATTGTTATATGTTGTTCCCGGCCTCATTTAAACTTGCCTTGATGTGTTGTTCTTGTTTGCATCATCTCTTGCCATGAATAGCTTCATGTAGCCTTGTCATGCATCATGCTTGTTGTGCATCATGTCTTGTTCATGTGTGGTGTGTTTACCTATGTTGTGTGCTTCTTCTCGATAGTTCCCGTTTCGTTGCGATCGTGAGGATTCGTTCGTCTACGTGTGGTTCGTCTTCGTGGCTTCATCTTCTTCATGGACTCGTTCTTCTTCCTTGCGGGATTTCAGGCAAGATGACCGCTACCCTGGATCTCACTACTATCATTGCTATGCTAGTTGCTTCGTTCTATCGCTATGCTGCGCTACCTATTACCTGTTTATCAAGCCATCCCATATTGCCATGAACCTCTAACCTTTGACACCTTTCCTATGCAAACCGTTGTTTGGCTATGTTACCGCTTTGCTCAGCCCCTCTTATAGCGTTGCTAGTTGCAGGTGAAGTTGAAGATTTCTCCATGGTGGACAGGATTTTGGTTGGGATATCACAATATCTCTTATATTATTAATGCATCTATATATTTGGTAAAGGGTGGAAGGCTCGGCCTTATGCCTGGTGTTTTGTTCCACTCTTGCCGCCCTAGTTTCCGTCATACCGGTGTTATGTTCCTGGATTTTGCGTTCCTAACGCGGTCGGGTGATTTATGGGACCCCCCTGACAGTTCGCTTTGAATAAAACTTGTCCAGCAAGGCCCAACATTGACTTTTACCATTTGCCTCACCACCACCTACTTTTCCCTTGGGAGTCGCTCTCTCGAGGGTCATCTTTATTATAGCCCCCCCGGGCCAGTGGTTGTCTAAGCGTTGGTCCAAACTAGAGCACCGTGCGGGACCATTCCTTGGCAACTTGGATTCGTCGGTACCTGTATGCTTCGCTTATCCGGTGTTGCCCTAAGAACGAGATATGTGCAGCTCCTATCGGGATTGTCGGCGCATCGGGTGGCTTTGCTGGTCTTGTTTTACCATTGTCGAAATGTCTTGTAAACCGGGATTCCGAGACTGATCGGGTCTTCCTGGGAAAGGTCTACTCCTTCGTTGATCGCGAGAGCTTTTCATGGGCTAAGTTGGGACACCCCTGCAGGGTATAAACTTTCGAGAGCCGTGCCCGCGGTTATGTGGCAGATGGGAATTTGTTAATGTCCGGTTGTAGATAACTTGACACCAGATCCGAATTAAAACGCATCAACCGCGTGTGTAGCCGTGATGGTCTCTTCTCGGCGGAGTCCGGGAAGTGAACACGGTTTCTGTGTTATGATTGACGTAAGTAGGAGTTCAGGATCACCTCTTGATCATTGCTAGCTTCACGACCGTTCCGCTTGTTCTCTTCTCGCTCTTATTTGCGTTTGTTAGCCACCATATCTTGCTTAGTCGCTGCTGCAACCTCACCACTTTACCCCTTCCTTTTCCCATTAAGCTTTGCTAGTCTTGATAACCATGGTAATGGGATTGCTGAGTCCTCGTGGCTCACCAGATACTTCCAAAACCAGTTTGCAGGTGCCTATGTTACCGAGCAGGTGACGCAACCAAGCTCAAGGAAGAGCTCGATGAAGATCTTGCCCTTTGTGTTGTTTCGTCTAGTTGATCAGTAGTGGAGCCCAGTTGGGGTCGATCGGGGACCTTTGTCGCAATTGGGGTTCTTCTTTTATTTTGGTTCCGTAGTCGGACCTTGATTGTATCTAGATGATGTAATGCTTTATTCATGTATTTATGTGAAGTGGCGATTGTAAGCCAACTATGTATCTCTTTCCCTTATGTATTACTTGGGTTGTGTGAAGGTTACCTCACTTGCGACATTGCTTTCAATGCGGTTATGCCTCTAAGTCGTGCTTCGACACGTGGGAGATATAGCCGCATCGAGGGCATTACAGCCCGTCACTTCGCTGCAGAGGGAAGAACTTCGCCGTCGGAATATGGATGCGCTACACACTCCTATCGTTGGAGAAACCCCTGAGGCTCAGGCCTTAGAAGACGCGCGCTTGGCCAACTTGGCTGAGCGCACTCAACTGGAGAACCTCCAGCGAGCACTCGACGAGCGTGCGTGACAACGGGTCCCAGACTCTAGTCGACGTCAACTTTTTCCACCACCGACTCAGGTATATCGAACTCCGATTCAGAATCTAGCAGCTGCAGCCCGTATAGGAGAGTCGATTCAGCCTTCCTAGTCAGAGGCTGGCAGAGGCTTGCTACAGATCAGAGATTTACTCCGGGCAGCAGGAGATCAAAATTCAGCTATATCGCAGTCGCGGAATAGGATTCACAGCAGATCCTTCGCTGCGAATACAGCCCAGTCGGCCCATAGCCCAAGATCGCCCCCGAGGCGTGAGGAACGTGGAGGTCGGCGTGATGATCAGTACAAGAACGTGAGCAGTATGATCACCGATTCGATCGTGATGATCGGCGTCGAGTGCCCACCCCTCCCCCAAGGGGTGGATCGTACGTGCCTCGATAGTAGGATGACAGACGCCAGCACAGTGTTGGGCGAAGGGTTCCAGTCGACCCCAGAGAACCAAGCTTTGATGCGAGATCCATTATCGTTCAAGGTTTGGTCGACAAGAACAGAGCTCACCGAGGAGGTCATGACAGAGATATACCCACCAGCAACATAGTACATGTCTCAGGACCAGAGTGTTTTAGCAGGGCCATCAGGGCCGCGGTGATTCCTCCCAACTTCAGGTTGGCGACTGGAGTCAGTAAGTTCACTGGTGAGTCCAAGCCTGATACTTGGCTTGAAGACTACCGAGTGGCTGTTCAGATTGGCGGTGGCAACGATGAGGTGGCCATGAAACATCTACCCCTTATGCTGGAGGGTTCGGCCAGAGCATGGTTGAATCAGTTGGCGCCCAACAGCATTTACACTTGGGAAGATCTTACCCGAGTGTTTTTCAGAACATTTGAAGGAACTTGCAAACGACCAGCAGGGTTGACAGAGCTGCAATCTTGTGTGCAAAAGTCGAATGAAACTCTGAGGGATTACATCCAGAGATGGATCACATTGCATCACACGGTAGAGAATGTATCTGATCACTAGGCAGTCTGTGCCTTCAAGGAAGGTGTCAAGAACAGAGAGCTAAGTCTAAAATTCGGTCGAACCAGAGACATGACTCTAAGTCGAATGATGGAAATTGCCACCAAGTATGCCAATGGTGAAGAAGAGGATCGGCTCTAGAGTGGCAAGTACAAGTCAGCTGCCCATGAAACCGGAGGAGGGAACTCCAGTCAGAAGCAGAAGCGGAAAGCCGAGCCAGCTGCTCCTGGAGAAGCCTTGGCCGTGACTTAAGGAAAGTTTAAAGGGAAACCCAAAGGGTCTTGGAACCCTAAGAAGGTGAAGGACAAGGAAGGGAATGACGTGATGGATTTGTCGTGCCACATCCACACGAAGAAAGATGAAGAGGGTAAATTCATTTACCCGAAACATACCACTCGACAGTGTCGACTCCTGATCCAGCAGTTCCAGGGGAAACAACCGAAAGATAAGGAGAAGGAGTCGGACAAAGTTGAAGACAAAGAAGATAGTGATGATGGTTATCCCCAGGTCAATTCCACCCTGATGATTTTTGCTGATGTTGAAAGCAAAAGTCGATTGAAAGTTATCAACCGAGAAGTGAATATGGTTGCTCCGGCGCCCCCAAGTTATCTGAAATGGTCTTAGACTGCCATCACATTCGACTAGTCTGATCATCCGACGCACGTAGCCACCCCTGGGAGGCAAGCTTTGCTGGTCGACCAGTCATTGAAGGCACTCGACTGACTAAAGTTTTGATGGATGGTGGCAGTGGCCTGAATATATTGTATGCAGAGACATTGAAAGGGATGGGCATTCCGATGTCCAGACTCAGTACCAGCAACATGAGTTTCCATGGAGTCATTCCTGGAAAGAAGGCTGAGTCACTCGGCCAAATTGCTCTTGATGTGGTTTTCGGTGATTCCAAGAATTACCGCAAAGAAAAGTTGATGTTTGAAGTTGTGGATTTCCAAAACGCTTATCACGCTATTTTGGGTAGGCCAGCCTATGCACGTTTCATGGCTCGACCATGTTATGTGTATCTCAAATTGAAGATGCCTGGTCCCAAAGGTGTGATCACTATTACTGGCAATCGGAAGAAGGCGGAAGAGTGCTTTCAGAAAGGCTCAAAGATCGCCGATGCTCAGATGGCAGTGGTAGAACTACAGGAATACCAGAAAACTGCAGATCCGAGTGACTTGTTGCGAGCCAAGAAGCCTGCTATGGAATCAGCGTTTTAGTCATCTGGTGAGACAAAGCCAATTCACATTCACCCGACCGACCCCAGTGCTGCTCCGACTCATATCTCAACAACACTCGACTCAAAATAGGAAGAAGCGCTCGTCCAGTTCCTCCATGAGAACTGGGACATCTTCGCATGGAAGCCTTCTGACATGCCGGGTGTTCCCAGGGGGCTGGGTGAGCACCGTCTACGAGTCGACTCAAAAGTGAAACCTATCAAGGAACATCTTCGACGGTCCGCCATCCAAAAGAGAAAGGCCATTGGCGAGGAGGTGGCTCGGCTCTTAACAGCAGAGTTTATCCAAGAGATTTAGCACTCCGAGTGGCTTGCTAATGTTGTCATGGTCCCTAGTCAGGACAGGTCACTTCGCATGTGCATTGACTTCAAACATATTAATCGAGCCTGCCCGAAAGATCATTTTCCTATCCCCCGCATCGACCAAATAGTCGACTCGACTGTGGGATGTGAGCGCCTGTCTTTTTTAGACGCCTATTCCGGTTACCATCAGATCCGTCTGTATGGACCCGACGAGATCAAAACAGCTTTCATCACTCCATTCAGATGCTTCTGTTATGTCACCATGCCATTTGGCCTCAAGAATGCCGGAGCCACGTTCATGAGGATGATTCAGAAGTGTTTGCTCACTCAAATCAGTCGGAATGTGGAAGCATACATGGATGATATTGTGGTCAAATCACGGAAGGGTTCCAACATGTTGACTGACCTTGCTGAAACATTTGCCAACCTCAGGAGGTATAATATCAAGCTTAATCCATCAAAGTGCACATTCGGAGTTCCTGGCGGAAAGTTACTCGGTTTTCTCATTTCCGAACGAGGAATCGATGCCAACCCAGAAAAAGTTGGTACTATACTCCAAATGAAACGCCCTGTGCGTGTGCACGATGTCCAGAAGCTTACTGGATGCTTGGCCGCTTTAAGTCGATTCATTTCTCGTCTCGGTGAGAAGGCATTACCTCTTTACCGACTGATGAAGAAGTCAGACAAGTTCGAGTGGACTCCCGAAGCTGATGCAGTGTTTGCAGAGCTAAAAGCCCTGCTCTCCACCCAGCCGGTGCTTGCTGCCCCAATCAGCAAAGAGCCTTTGCTACTTTACATTGCAGCCACAGGACAAGTCGTCAGTACAGTACTTACGGTCGAGCAGGAAGAAGAAGAAAAAGCCTTCAAAGTTCAGTGCCCAGTATATTATCTTTCTGAAGTGTTGACCCCATCAAATCAAAGATACCCTCATTATCAGAAGCTTGTATATGGGATTTATATGACCACGAAGAAGGTTGCTCATTACTTCTCTGACCATTCCATCACAGTCGTCAGCGACGCCCCACTGTTAGAGATTTTGCACAACAGAGATGCAACTGGTCGAGTGGCAAAATGGGCGATTGAACTCCTTCCCCTTGATATCAAGTTTGAGGCAAAGAAAGCCATCAAGTCCCAAGCAGTAGCAGATTTCACAGCCGAGTGGATCGAACAGCAATTACCAACTCAAGTTCACTCGGAGCACTGGACCATGTTCTTTGATGGTTCTAAGATGCTGAATGGTTTCGGAGCTGGGGTAGTGTTGGTTTCCCCCTAAGGAGATAAGCTCAGATATGTGCTCCAGATCCACTTTGATTCCTCCAATAACGAAGCAGAATACGAAGCACTTTTGTATGGGTTGCGTATGGCCATTTCACTCAGCGTCCGTCGCCTCATGGTCTATGGCGACTCAAATTTGGTGGTTAATCAGGTGATGAAGGAGTGGGACGTCAGAAGTCCAGCCATGACTGGTTACTGCAATGCAGTGAGAAAGCTAGAGAAGAAATTTGAGGGGTTAGAGCTCCATCATATACCCCGACTGAAAAATCAAGCGGCTGATGATTTGGAAAAAATAGGTTCAAAGAGAGAAGCCATTCCCAGTAATGTGTTTTTGGAGCACATCCACACACCATCAGTTCAAGAGGATCCTTTCACCGAAGAAGCCCCGCAGCCAAAAAGTGTCACGGATCCGACTGAAGTTGAGGTCCCAGCTGTGGTCGACCTGATCATGGAAGTTTTGGTCATCACTCCCGACTGGACAGTGTCGTACATTGCGTATATCCTAAGGAAAGAGCTCCCGGAGAACGAAGAAGAGGCTCGACAGATCGTCCGCCGATCCAAGGCCTTTACTGTGATCAAGGGATAGTTGTACAGGGAAAGCGCGACTGGAGTCACCCAGAAATGTATAACACCAGAAGAAGGTCAGATAATTCTTGACGATATCCACTCGGGGACCCGTGGTCATCATGCGTCCTCTCGGACCATTGTGGCTAAAGCATACCGAGCGGGATTTTACTGGCCAAGAGCAAATGAAATGGCGAAGGAAATAGTCGACAAGTGCGAAGGATGTCAGTTCTATTCCAATATGTCACACAAACCCGCCTCAGCCTTGAAGACCATTCCACTCGTCTGGCCCTTCGCTGTTTGGGGATTGGATATGGTTGGACCACTGAGAACTGGCAGGAGCAGCTTCACCCATGTACTGGTGGCAGTCGAGAAGTTCACTAAGTGGATTGAAGCTAAGCCTATCAAGAATCTCGATGCCGGCACTGCTATCAGCTTCATCAAAGAGTTGGTATTCAGATATGGAGTTCCACATAGCATCGTCACTGATAATGGGTCAAACTTCGATTCCGACGAATTCAGAGCTTTCTGCGCTTCTCAAGGCACGCGAGTCAACTACACTTATGTCGCTCACACCCAGTCGAATGGACAAGCAGAAAGAGCAAACGGTCTAATTCTCAAAGGAATGAAACCCCGACTGATGCGCGATCTCAAGCACGCAGCAGGCGCATGGGTCGACGAACTTTCGTCAGTTCTTTGGGGATTGAGGACCACTCCTAATCGGTCGACTGGGAGAACTCCATTCTTCCTGGTCTATGGAGCTGAAGCAGTTCTGCCAAGTGACCTGCTTCACAATGCACCCCGAGTCGAGCTCTACACTGAATATGAGGCAGAACAAGCCCGGCAGGATGCAGTCGACCTTCTAGAAGAAGAAAGAGAGATGGCCATGATCCGATCGACTATCTATCAGCAGGACTTGCATCGATTCCATGCCAGAAACGTGAAGAGTCGAGCCTTCCAGGAAGGAGACTTGGTCCTCCGAGTGGATCAACAGAAGCCACACAAGCTCGCTCCTACTTGGGAAGGCCGCTTCATCGTCACCAAGGTTCTCCACAATGGAGCGTACCATCTTTACAATGTCGATCGCCAGATTGATGAGCCACGAGCTTGGAACGCGGAGCTGCTCCGCCCCTTTTATACTTAAGTACTCACTCGGATGAGATGTAATAAAAGTACCTCTGTAGTTTGTTTATCAAAGACAAGAGTGTTATAATTTTCCCAGTGATTGTTGTTACTTTTGTTTACGTGAGAAATCCCCCAGTGGGTGGCTTAGCTGCAAATCCGTTTCGCCTAAGTTTGTAAAAAAATCCCTATCGAGTGGTGAACCAGCCTCCCACTCGGGGGCTTAGCTGTGAATCCGTTTCGCCTAAGTACTTGAAAATCCTACCGAGTGGCGAGCCAGTCTCCCAATCGGGGGCTTAGCTGCAGTCCAAGTACTCGCCTAAGTTTAAAAAATCCTACCGAGTGGTGAGCCAGCCTCCCACTCGGAGGCTTAGCTGCAGTCCAAGTACTCGCCTATGTTTAAAAAATCCTACCAAGTGGTGAGCCAGCCTCCCACTCGGAGGCTTAGCTGCAGTCCCAGTACTCGCCTAAGTTTAAAAAATCCTACCGAGTGGTGAGCCAGCCTCCCACTTGGAGGCTTAGCTGCAGTCCAAGTACTCGCCTAAGTTTTAAAAATTCCACCGAGTGATGAGCCAGCCTCCCACTCGGAGGCTTAGCTGCAGTCCAAGTACTCGCCTAAGTTTAAAAAATCCTACCGAGTGGTGAGCCAGCCTCCCACTCGGAGGCTTAGCTGCAGTCCCAGTACTCGCCTAAGTTTAAAAATCCCACGAGTGAAGAGCAAACCTCCCACTCGGAGGCTTAACTGCGGCCCAGTACTCGCCTAAGTTTAAAAAAATCCTACCGAGTGGAGAGCAAACCTCCCACTCGGGGGCTTAGCTGCAGTCCAGTACTCGCCTAAGTATTTGAAAATCCCGCCGAGTGGAGAGCAATCCTCCCACTCGGGGGCTTAGCTGCAATCCAGTACTCGCCTAAGTATTTGAAAATCCAGCCGAGTGGAGAGCAATCCTCCCACTCGGGGGCTTAGCTGCAGTCCAGTACTCTCCTAAGTATTTGAAAATCCTACCGAGTGGAGAGCAATCCTCCCACTCGGGGGCTTAGCTGCAGTCGAGTACTCGCCTAAGTATTTGAAATTCCCACCGAGTGGAGAGCAATCCTCCCACTCGGGGCTTAGCTGTAGTTCAGTACTCGCCTAAGTATTTGAAAATCCTACCGAGTGGAGAGCAATCCTCCCACTCAGGGGCTTAGCTGCAGTCCAAGTACTCGCCTAAGTTTTAAAAATTCCACCGAGTGATGAGCCAAGCCTCCCACTCGGAGCTTAGCTGCAGTCCAAGTACTCGCCTAAGTTTAAAAAATCCTACCGAGTGGTGAGCCAGCCTCCCACTCGGAGGCTTAGCTGCAGTCCCAGTACTCGCCTAAGTTTAAAAAATCCCACCGAGTGAAGAGCAAACCTCCCACTCGGAGGCTTAACTGCGGCCCAGTACTCGCCTAAGTTTAAAAAAAATCCTACCGAGTGGAGAGCAAACCTCCCACTCGGGGGCTTAGCTGCAGTCCAGTACTCGCCTAAGTATTTGAAAATCCCGCCGAGTGGAGAGCAATCCTCCCACTCGGGGGCTTAGCTGCAATCCAGTACTCGCCTAAGTATTTGAAAATCCAGCCGAGTGGAGAGCAATCCTCCCACTCGGGGGCTTAGCTGCAGTCCAGTACTCTCCTAAGTATTTGAAAATCCTACCGAGTGGAGAGCAATCCTCCCACTCGGGGGCTTAGCTGCAGTCGAGTACTCGCCTAAGTATTTGAAATTCCCACCGAGTGGAGAGCAATCCTCCCACTCGGGGGCTTAGCTGTAGTTCAGTACTCGCCTAAGTATTTGAAAATCCTACCGAGTGGAGAGCAATCCTCCCACTCAGGGGCTTAGCTGCAGTCCAGTACTCGCCTAAGTACTTAATCCATTCCAATATGCAAGGATAACGAGGTGCAGGTCGACTGCTACCTTCTCCTTCGGATCTACGACACAAATACAATGTGCGCTCTGCAAGGACGACGAGGTGCAGGTCGACTGCTACCTTCTCCTTCTGAGTTATGCCACAAATAAAACATGCGCTCTGCAAGGACGACGAGGTGCAGGTCGACTACTACCTTCTCCTTCGAAGCTACGCCACAAATACAATGTGCGCTCTGCAAGGACGACGAGGTCGACTGCAATCTGTGCTCCATCCCTACCTGCAAGAGCGATGAAGTGTAGGTCGACTGGACTTTCCACCTCAGAGCTGCGTCTCAAGCACTAAAGTATATTCCGAGTGAAGAACAAAGTTCGCTCGAAGGCAAATGCAAGCATATTCGACGATAATCAAAGTTCAGACAACGGATTCAGAAGTGCTCAGGCGTCAAGCCTGTAAAAGTTTATCGGTTACAAAACCACTCGGCATTCCGAGGCAAATTTAAGGTGAGACATAGAAGTTTTTCTTACTCCTCAGGTGGAGGACTGGAGGGTGCGACAAACTGGTCCAGGTCGATTCCATCAGCAATCCGAGTGGCATCAGCAATGAAGGTCTCCATGAAAGATTGGAAGTCATGCTTCTTGGTATTGGCCACTTTGATGGACGCCAGCTTGTCCTCTTGCGCATCCTTGCAGTGAACACGGACCAGGGATAGAGCAACGTCAGCACCACACCTGGCAGAAGACTTTTTCCATTCTTGCACTCGACCTGGAATGTCATTCAGTCGAGCCATCAGAGACTCGAGGTCATTTTGAAGCGTCTCTCCTGGACAGAGTGTCGTGTTGATTCGCGACACCGCAACCTTCAGTCGAGCAAGATAGTCAACAACTCCAGCAACACGAGATTCCAGTCGGAACACGTTCATAGCGGCCTCATCCTTCACAGGAGAGTTAATGGGGTCCAAGTTTGTCTCCAGTCGACTGGTCTCCTCCTCGAAGTTTTGGCGGAATTCTGTAAACACAGTTCAAAGTTAAGCCAACAGTTATACGATGAGTCGATGATAACAAGTCAGTCGGATAAAAGAGATTACCTTCAAGCATGAGAAATTACTTCTTGGCGAGCCCTTCCAGATAAGCCTCCAGATCATTCTTCTTCCCCACCAGTTCGCTAGCCTTGTCACTCAGAGCTATCTTGTCATTCTTCAGACGGCCGACCTCCTTGTTGGCCGCGTCGAGAGCAGCCTTCAGATTGGCGTTCTCCTCTTCAAGTTTCCGATTGAAGCCAGCTTTTCTTCCGCGAGCTTCGTCTTGTCCAAAGCCGCCTTCTGTGCCTCGGCGAGGTCATGGTCCTTCTTCTTCAGAGCCTCCTTCAGTTTATCTGCAAAGTGACAATGAGATCAGAATCAGGAATGGACAAAAAGATAAAGACTATCGTCAAGATTCTCACCAAACATACCTTTTGCTTCATCCTTCGCCTTCGTAAAGTTCTCCTGAACAAGCTTCAAGTCAAGTTCGAGCTGGATATGTTTGTTCTCCGATTCAGTATAGCGAGCCACAAGCTCACAAGATTTCTGCGAAAGGTCAGTCGACAGACATCAAAGATAGGTTGCTTCCGAGTGACTAAGAGAAAAATTGTAGAATTTCTAAGACTACAGCCGAATCAAAATATTCAACAGTAGTCTCGGGGACTACACCCAGTGGGTGCACTCAGCGTGCCCCCACTGGTTCTTCCGGCTTGGTCCGATCAGTTGGACGAAAGAAACAAAGAGGTTATGATCCTAAAACTAGAGCACTATAGCGAACTGCCAACAGTCAGCCATGGTCTCATAAAAAACAGGTTCTTCAGACCTTAGTCGACTGCCAGCAGTCGACCATGGTCTCGGGGACTACACCCAGTGGGTGCACTCAGCGTGCCCCCACTGGTTCCAAGATTCCATTCGACCAGACCGAGTGGAGAAGTTAGAGTGAAGAAATTCAAAATACAAAGACTACAGTCGACTGCCAGTAGTCCACCATAATCTCGGGGACTACACCCAGTGGGTGCACTCAGCGTGCCCCCACCAATCCAAAATTTCAATCGACACACCCAGTGGGTGTACAGATGCAAAGATTTTCGGAAAGAAAGACTTCAGATAGCATATCCTAACAGAACAAGCGGTCGCCAACTAACCTGGACGTTGCTCTGAAGGGTTGAGCTAGCATCGTAGGCCGCTTGGCTGGCTTCTCGGATCGCCTTCACCTGCTCCATCATGATCCCTGCCTGGCGTATAGCCTCCTTAGCAGTGCCCGCTTAGTCCTCTGGGATGTGGTGTATGGCGAAAAGGGAAGGCGGGTCAGCAGTCGACGAGGAAGGCCGAGCACTCGTCAGCGGCACAGCGAAGGACACGGAAGTCTGAGTGATGTTACCACCCTCCTGAACCAGAGTCTCAGGCACTGATGCAACCTGAGCGGTCTTGCCAGCCAACGCCTTTTTATTCCTCCTCGGCCTCAGCGGCACCTCGTCGTCATAATCAGGGAAATCAATGACATGAGGAGGAGCTACAGGAAAAATCCAAAGTTAAAATCGAGAATCCAATCGACCAAAAGTCAAACTACAGAGATCGTACCAAGGTTGGAGGTGGCAGCGTCTTCCATTTCCTGGTCTTTGTTCTTGGCGGAGGTCTCAGAGGTAGCAGCACTGTAGATTTCATAAACCAGCCGGTTAGTCAATAAGTCGACCAAGAGTCTGTCCATGCTAAACAAGTAAGCACAAGTTCCGTTGTTACCTGGAGATAGTGGGAATGGTCATTCTCATCTTGGGCAAGGCCTTCGGCGGCTTCGATGATGCCGCTCTTGGATGCTTCAGCGCTTTTTCAGTCGGCGTCGGAGAAGTCGTCCGAGGGCGCTTTGACGACTGCCCAACAGGCGCAGTCACTTGGCCACGCTCGTTTGCAGGGTCGTGGGTGAGCTTGGATCGCCTTTCCGAATGAGGAGGGTCAACTTCCTCTTCCTCCTCTTCACTGGAGTTGTCGTGATCCTCTTCCTCCTCACCATCAGATTGCCACTCCTCCTCACTTTCACCTCCGCTCGCCCGTCCCTCCTCGGCTTGTTCTTGCGCCCCGTTGGGCATCGAGTACATCTCAGTAGTGGTCTGGAAGACAACAAACAAGACAAAAGTCAGTCGACTGATTTTAAACAAACAGAACGAAGAAAGCAGGATCATAGCCAAAGATGCAGGATTGGACCTTGTCTACTTCGTATGACTGGTCGAGTGGAGGAATCCTCCTGGCTCCTCGGGGGTTGTCCTTGTTCCCTGTGATGCTTGCCAGCCACCTCTCCAGCGTGGCATCCTCGACCTCCTCCGGGTGGATCCGAGTGGTGTCCTCAGTGCCAGAATACAACCACATCAGATGGTCTCGAGCTTGAAGCGGCTGGATGCATCGTCGGAGGAACACCTCCAAGAGGTCCATGCCGGTCACTCCGTCACGGATAAGCTGGACCACACGTTGGACCAGCACCTTAACCTACGCCTTCTCTTCCGGGATCACCTTCAAAGAGGAAGGCTTGCTCACTCGGTCCATGGAAAAAGGAGGGAGTCCAGTCGACTGCCCTAGCGTCGGCTGGTCCTTGCTGTAGAACCAGGTCGACTACCATCCATGGACCGACTCGGGTAAGATCATGGTCGGAAAGGAACTTTTTCCCCTCATTTGAACCCCAAGACCCCCACACATCTGAATCACTTGTGTTCTCTCGTCACTCGGATTGGCCTTTTTCACCGTCTGGGAGCGACAGGTGAAAATGTGCTTGAAAAGACCCCAATGAGGCCGACAACCCAAGAAATTCTCGCACAAAGACACGAAAGCAGCGAGGTACACGATGGAGTTGGGTGTGAAGTGGTGGAGTTGTGCCCCAAAGAAATTCAGAAATCCCCGAAAGAAAGGGTGAGGCGGCAAAGAAAACCCACGGTCGACATGGGTGGCCAAAAGAACACACTCACCCTCCTGAGGTTGCGGCTCCGACTCCTTCCCCGGGAGTTGCGCTGATCCATGGGGGATCAGTCCTTCATTGGCCAAGTCGTCAAGATCTTTTTGACAAATCATCGAGCGGATCCAGTCGCCCTGGATCCAGCCCTGCGGCAGGCCGGCCCTTGACGAAGATCCGCCTCGACTGGTCGCCCTTCCCTTCGCATTTGCCGTCGCTTTCTTCGCCCGCTCCAAAGCCGCCGTCTTCTCCCTCACCATCGTCGCCGGCGGGGCGCGCACGGAGCAGCGGTGCTGAGATGGAAGCGAATGCGGAGGATAAGTCTGAGGAAGAGGGGAGGAAATGAGAGCGCACTGTTCAAAACTCCCCGTCCGATGCCTTATATGAGGTTACTTCCGAGTGACTGGCCTGTAGGCCCAGGCGATCCTGTCAAATCCCGCAACAGTCGCGCGCGCGATACATTGCGAAAAAGGTGGCACGGAGATCGAGGCGTTCCTGCCTTATCCCATCCAATTACCGCGGCCTCCTCCGCCCCGCGCGCTTCCCGAAATTCGAATCCCGCTAAATCCGCGAGCTGCAGAGCAACTTGTCAGACGGGAGATTTCCTCTGCTCTGTCGTTCGGAGTTCTCCACCTAAAGAAAATTCACTCGATGGATACAAAGAATGGATCAAGGCGACTGAAAAAGAAGTTGATGCCGTCACCTAAGTTCATTGATCCAGAACAAGACATGCTCATCGCACGAAAATGGATCAAAAGTGTGTTCAACTCCTTCCCCACTCAAACCACGATCCATTCGGGGGCTAATGATGAAGCCATGTACCTGGGGTAGGGTCATTGACCTGTCCAAGATACCCTCCCCAAGGACATCTCTAGAAGAAACCACCTTTCAGTCGACCTGGAAGGGTTCCACTCGACGGACTCGAAGACACTCGACCATGAAGCCAACCACTCGACTGCCAGGAGACCTAAAGTCACTCTGCACACCAACGATCTGGCATTAAGTAGCTTTTATGGTCATCATAGCACTTTACTTGTGGCGTTACCAGTAACGCCCGATCTTAATGTACCTTAAACCCTGCATAACTGAGGGCTAGAGGGGTCGGGCGGACTCTATATAAGCCACCCGCTCCTCAGTGTAAAGGGTTCGCACCCCTGTAACTCATACTCATATAATCCAGTCAACCGCCTCTGGGCTCCGAGACGTAGGGCTGTTACTTCCTCCGAGAAGGGCCTGAACTCGTAAACATCTTGCGTGTACAACTACTCCATAGCTAGGATCTTGCCTCTCCATTCCTACCCCCCTATTCTACTATCAGACTTAGAACCACGACAGCTACTGTTCAACCATCCCTCTCCACGGGGTCTTGTTCAACCACCCCTCCACGAGCTACTATTCATCCAACCCTCCACCGGCTACTATTCAACCAGCCCTCCATGGGGTCCTGTTCATCCACCCCACAACCGGCTCGATCGGGGTCCTGTTCATCCAGCGGCAACGGCCTCTACTACCATGGGGTCCTGTTCATCCAACCCCCCACCGGGAACTGTTCATCCAACCCCACCCCCCCAAACAACGCTCATTGTTCATCAAGGGAAGGAGGCAGCAGGGTTTGATCGGCTTCAGTTTTAGCAGTAGCGAAGGAATCGCTCGATCAGGTTTAGTTAACAGCCATCGATTGATCACTCGGGTTCAGTAATGCGCAGCCTGCAGTGCAATCGCTCGGGTTCAGTAGGCGAACGCCTCGCTCGGGTTCAGTTAGAGCCCAACACCTCGCACCTACGCGCGTACGTGTATGAGAGAAATGCGCATCGCACGACCCCCGACCACCCACCGTAACCAGGAATTCCCCAATATTTTCCTCGCCCTTGCTTCTACCATGGTTTTTTCCGTCATGGACAGCCCAAAGAATGTCATGCAGCTGCTTCTCTGGCCTGCCCAGGACGAAAAGCCCATTTTCTGTCATGATTTTTTGTCATAGAAGTATGAGCCCACCACATCTATGATGATATTGGGTTTTGTCACAATTATCGTCATAGAAGTGTCATAAGCATGACAGAAAAAAATTTGTCCAGCCCAAAATGTCACGGATGTGTCTTTTTTTTGTAGTGAAGCCAAGTTCTATAATGAAAAATTCCCACTAGTATATGGAAGTGACAAAATAGGAGACTCTCTATCATGAATATCATGGTGCTACTTTGAAGCACAAGTGTGGAAAAAGGATAGTAGCATTGCCCCTTCTCTCTTTTCTCTCATTTTTTATTTTGGGCTCTTAGGCCTCTTTTTTTCTCTCTCTATTTTTTTATCTTTCGTCGGAGTCTCATCCGACTTGTGGGGGAATCATAGTCTCCATCGTCCTTTTCTCACATGGGACAATGCTCTAATAATGATGATCATCACACTTTTAATTACTTTACAACTCAAGAATTACAACTCGATGCTAGAACAAATATATGACTCTATATGAATGCCTCCGGCGGTGTACCGGGATGTGCAATGACTCAAGAGTGACATGTATAAGAATACGAATGGTGGCTTTGCCACAAATACGATGTCAACTACATGATCACGCAAAGCAATATGACAATGATGAAGTGTGTCAATAAACGGAACGGTGGAATTTGCATGGCAATATATCTCGGAATGGCTATGGAAATGCCATAACAGGTAGGTATGGTGGCTGTTTTGAGGAAGGTTTATGGTGGGTTTAATGTACCGGTGAGAATTGTGCGGTACTGGAGAGGCTAGCAAAGGTGCAAGGGTGAGACTGTGTATAATCTATGGACCCAACATTAGTCATAAAGAACTCACATACTTTGCAAAAGTCTATTAGTTATGCAAACAAAGTACTACACGCATGCTCCTAGGGGGAAAGATTGGTAGGGAAAGACCATCGCTCGTCCCCGACCGCCACTCATAAGGAAGACAATCAATAAATAAATCATGCTCTGACTTCATCACATAACGGTTCACCATACGTGCATGCTACAGGAATCACAAACTTTAACAAAAGTATTTCTACCAATCCACAATTACTCACTAGCATGTCTCTAATATCACCATCTTTATATCTCAAAACAATATGCATGGAATCAAACTTCTCATAGTATTCAATGCACTTAATATGAAAGTTTTTATTATATCCCTCTTGGATTGTAGCGACCAGACCTCAAACAGTCTGATCCCTGTGCATCAGTGTCATCCCTGGATCGGTAATGCTGACACGCACAATACTTGAAGGATTTACAACAAAGTAGCAATCACACACTTATTACATCGTCTCAAAAGAGAACTTATTACAAATAATATGGCTTAAGGCCATCTAATAACGATAACAGCGGCAGGCTTGGAAGATAAACGAGTCCATCAACTCCAACGGCATCACTGAGTATAGAACCACGACCTAAAGGCACCTTACTCGTCGTCTGAAAAGTCTGCAACATGAACGTTGCAGCCCAAAAACGGGTCAGCACATGGAATATGCTGGCAATGTAACACACAGAGGATAATGAAAGAATAATGCTATACTACATGCATATATGGCTGGTGGAAAGCTCTATGGTTACAGTTTTGCATAAAGCCAATTTTTCCCTACTGCAAAGAAATAACATTTTTATTTAACTATCATGGTGGTTGTTAAACATTGAGAAGGGTACTCCAACTGAATCCCAATTAAGCATCATCATTAAACCCAACAAGATTAATTAAGTAACATGATAAGATTCACATGATAATCCAAGTACTAGATACTCAAAACGTCCATAACCGGGGACACGGCTAACCATGATTAGTTTATACACTCTGCAGAGGTTTGCGCACTTTTCCCCGCAAGACTCGATCTCCTCCGCTTGATTTCTCGCACTACATGGTGTTTGAGAAACGGATGACCAAGACACAGTCTTTCAGAAACATTAACTCTCTACTCCGGGTAGACCGTACCTGCCTACATCCCCTACATCTGCTAGTCTACCTCTTCAAGAGCTCACGCAACTTAATCAACTATGCTAGAGCCCATAGTAGCTTGCGGCTGCACACGGAAGTTTCTAGCATGAATAATCTCATGATCCCTTTGAGCCTGGGTGGCGGTCCATAGGAGAATCACACGGTACCCCGGGATTTCCAAAAAATACAGGCAACACTGGGTTCCCCAGGTGCCTCAATCCACCCAGATGTGAATTTAAGTTGCCACCTTAAGTAAACCATTAATTGAACGATCTCACATATGTCATGGAAACACTCAACCAATCCACGTCTACTAGCATAGCATGGCAATATAAGCAAACGTAGAAATAACTCCCAAAGGTTTGATAATAAACAGGTAATAGGTTCTACCTCATCTACTTCCCAAAACCCACATATTAAAATCAGATCCTAATCATGCAATTATTTGAGGATTGATCTAATGCAATAAAACTGGGTAGTAAAGAGGTATGATCAAAGTGTTACTTGCCTTGCTGATGATCCGTGAAACCTAGAGATTCGAAGTAGCAAGCGGCGCACTCCGGGTACTCTATCGCAAACAAACAAGCATACCATAAGCACTCATCTCATGCACAGGTAAAAATCAAATAAGAGATCTAACCAGAAAGTTCAACTTAAGAACTCCGGTTTGCAAAAAAATCAAATCAAACGAAGCAACGAAAGTCAAACGGCGAAAGAAACAAGCTTCGTTTACTAATCTGGACCTAAGTCAAATTTTACAGTAGCAAAAACTTGTTTGAGTTGGTTAAATGGAAAGAGGGTTTCGAGACGAAACTCTAGGCGCTTGAATCGCCTGATTCCAATAAACGAGCGAAAAGTTATACTAAACGAAAATCGGATCAGAAATCGCGATCAGAAATAATCGCGGAAAATCCGAGAAAAAGAAAAACGGACGAACAGGCTAACGAACGAACATTCGCGGTCTGCGAAAAAAAATGAAAATCATTCGTTAAAACGAACGAACGAACGGGCGTTCGCTAAATAACTAAACCGGGAAAAAAATAAGACGGTCTAAAAAAATAAATCGCGGATCTAAAAAGAAAAATCGAACAGTTTTCCGAAGAAAACCGGCGACGGTGACGGCTACCTCCGGCAAGTCCGGCGAGGGCGTCGGCGGCGGCGGCTGCTCCGGCGAGGCGCGGGTCGGCGGCGGGGCGGCGGGTGGCGGCTGCGGCGGGGGTGGCGGCGGCTTCGGGCGGCGGGGCGACGAGGCGGCAGCGGCGGGCGGCGGGGTGAGGCGCGGCGGCGGCGGCGGGATCCGGCGGCGGCGCGAGGCTCGAGGCGGGGCGGGGCGGCGGCTAGGGTTTTGACCTGGGGCGGGTCGTTGGCCTTTAAAGGCCGCCCGGGCGCAGTGTCCAGGTCGGACACGGCCCGGTAAGGCGGTTCCTCTTTTTAAAAAAACATTACGTGTAGAAAAACAATTAAAAGAAATATTAAACGGACTCCAAAAATCCCGAAATAAATTTCCCCGACTTCTAAGATCAAGCCGGTTTAGATGAACATTTATTTGGGGCCTAAATGCAATTTTGAAAAACGCGCATTTTTCCTAAATTCAAACAAAATAGCAATAAACTCCAAAATAAAATCTTATTTGATTTTATTATTAAATCCTCAAGATTTCTTTATTTTGGGAAAGTCATTTTATTCCCTCTCTCATATTTTCTTTATAGAAATAATTGAAGATAAAATAAATAAAATCAAATGATCCTATTTTCAAAATTTGAGAAAACTCAAATATGAAAATAACGAAATCCCCAACTCTCTCCGTGGGTCCTTGAGTTGCGTAGAATATCTAGGATCGAGCCAAAATGCAATAAATATGATATGCAATAATGGTCTATTGTATAACATTCCAAATTGAAAATTTGGGATGTTACAATCCTACCCCCCTTAAGATGAATCTCGCCCTCGAGATTCGGGTTGGCTAGAAAATAGGTGAGGGTGGTCCTTCAGCAGATCTTCCTCTCGCTCCCAGGTGGCTTCATCCTCTGTGTGGTGACTCCACTGAACTTTGCAAAACTTGATAACCTTGCTGCGGGTGACTCGGCTGGCGTATTCAAGAATCTTGACTGGTTTCTCCTCATAGGTCAAATCACTATCCAGCTGAATCGCTTCCAGTGGCACTGTATCTCTCAGCGGTATATCGGCCATCTCTGCGTGGCACTTCTTCAACTGGGAAACATGGAACACGTCGTGAACTCCTAACAATCCCTCAGGCAATTCCAACTTGTAAGCGACTTCTCCCATACGCTCCAAAACTTGGTATGGTCCCACAAAACGTGGCGCTAATTTTCCCTTAACTCCAAAGCGCTTAACTCCTCGAAGTGGAGATACACGAAGATAGACTCTATCTCCGACTTCGTAAACAGTCTCCTTGCATTTAGAATCTGCATAGCTTTTCTACCTAGATTGGGCTACCTTGAGCCTATCGCGACTCAACTTCACTTTCTGTTCAGACTCCTTAATTAAATCCGGTCCAAACAACTGGCGGTCTCCAACTTCATCCCACGATAACGGGGCCTGCACCTCCTTCCATATAAGGCTTCGAAAGGGGCCACTTCAAATTGGATTGATAACTGTTGTTGTAGGAGAACTCTACATATGGCAAGTTGTTGTCCCAACTAGATCCATAATCTAGCACACAAGCTCTCAGCATATCCTCCAAAATCCGATTGACTCTCTCGGTCTGTCCATCTGTCTGCGGATGAGAAGTTGTACTGAACTCGAGCCTGGTACCCAAAGTTTTGTGCAACTGATTCCAAAACTTTGAGGTAAACTGGGTTCCTCTATCCGATACAATACTCCTCGAAACCCCATGCAGACATACGATCCTGGTCATATATATCTTAGCCAACTTGGCACTGGTGTAGGTGGTCTTCACTGGGATCAAATGAGCTACCTTCGTCAAACGATCGACTACAACCCAAATCGAGTCATAGCCTGAACGAGTCCTGGGCAATCCCGTGATAAAATCCATGCCTAGCTTATCCCACTTCCATTCGGGTATCGGCAATGGTTGTAGCAATCCTGCTGGCTTCTGATGCTCTGCCTTCACTCTCTGACATACATCACATACTACTACATATTCCGCAATATCCTTCTTCATTCCGGTCCACCAGAAAGTGTCCTTCAAGTCCAAATACATCTTGGTATTTCCTGGGTGAATCGAATACGGCGAATCATGGGCCTCCTGTAAAATCAACTTCCTGATCTCCGGGTCATTAGGCACATAAACGCGGTCCTCAAACCATAAGGTATCGTGTTCATCCTCACGAAATCCCTTAGCTTTTCCCTTGCTCATTTTCTCCTTTATCTCGGCAATCTCCTTGTCAGTCTTCTGGGCTTCTCTGATCTTATCCATCAAAGTAGACTGAATCTCCAATGTTGCTACATAGCCTCTCGGAACTATTTCCAAACATAGTTCACGAAGGTCCTCGGCTAACTCCTTTGGTAACTCTCCGGTCATGAGTGTGTTTACATGGCTCTTATGGCTCAATGCATCGGCTACTACGTTAGCCTTTCCGGGGTGATAATGCAATCTCATATCATAATCCTTGATGAGTTCCAACCATCTCCTTTGCCTGAGATTCAACTCCTTCTGTGTGAAGATGTACTTCAAACTCTTGTGATCCGTGTACACCTCACAATGGTTTCCGATGAGAAAATGTCTCCATGTCTTCAATGCGTGCACTACGGCTGCTAACTCCAAATCATGTGTAGCATAGTTCAACTCATGCGGCTTAAACTGTCGTGAGGCATACGAAACAACTCTTCCTTCCTGCATAAGCACTGCTCCAAGTCCTCGACGAGGAGCATCGCAATATACTTCGTAATTCTTGCGCTGATCCGGCAAAATCAATACTGGTGATGTAACCAAACGTTTCTTCAACTCCTGGAAACTGACCTCACATTCCTCAGTCCATTTGAACTTGGTGTCTTTCTTCAACAATTCTGTCACGGGCTTCGCAATCTTCGAGAAGTTCTCAATGAACCTTCGGTAGTATCCTACGAGTCCTAGAAAACTCCAGATCTCTCAAACTGTTGTTGGGGCTTCCCAATTTGTTACGGTGACAACTTTGGTGGGGTCTACTACTATCCCTTCTCCGGATATAACATGTTCGAGGAATCCAACTTCCTTCAACCAAAATTCACACTTGCTGAACTTGGCATATAACTGATGTTCTCTGAGCTTCTCAAGTACCAAACGCAAATGCTCCTTATGCTCCTCTTCATTCTTCGAGTAGACCAATATATCATCAATGAACACCACGACGAACTTATCCAGAAACTCCATAACACTTTGTTCATAATGTTCATGAAATAGGCAGGTGCGTTAGTCAGACCAAATGACATAACGGTATACTCATACAGCCCGTACCTGGTGGTAAAAGCCGTCTTAGGTATATCCTGCTCTTGAATCTTCAACTGGTGGTATCCGGATCGCAGATCGATCTTGGAAAATACCTTAGCTCCTTGCAATCGGTCAAACAAGTCATTGATCATTGATAGTGGGTACTTATTTTTGATTGTCACCTCATTCAATCCTCGATAATCAACAACCATCCTCAATGATCCATCCTTCTTCTCCACTAGAAGCACTGGCGATCCCCAAGGCGAAGAACTTGGGCGAATATAGCCTTTATCCAGTAACTCCTTGATCTGCTTCTTAATTTCTTCCAAATCTTTTGCAGGCATCCTATACGGTCTCTTAGATATCGGCCCTGTGCCTGGAAAAAGCTCAATCAAAACTCAATATCTCTATCCGGTGGCATGCCTGGCAACTCTTCTAGAAATACATCAGGAAAATCCTTCACCACTGGTACTTCCTCCTGTACAACTCCTGATAAGGAATTTACTTGAGTCCTCTTCGGCACATGCCGGGATACATACTTGATCCTTCTTCCTTCTGGCGTGGTAAGCAAAATCGACTTACTGGCGCATTCAATGTTCCCTCCATACTTCGATAACCAATGCATGCCTAATATCACATCCAGTCCTTGTGATTCCAGTACTATTAGGTAACACGTAGTTACCAATCCTTAATGGTAACCGATCACACCATAGACTAGCCATATACTCTGCTCCCGGGCGAGGTTACTAACATGGGTGACCTAAGGGCTTGGGTTGGAAGGTTATACTTATCCACAAATCCCCTTGATATGTATGAATGCGATGCACCAATATCAAAAAGAACGATTGCAGTAAATGACTTAACCAAAAACTTACCTATTGTTGCAGCTGGCTGGGCTTCAACCTCCTCCACGCTAACGTGGTTCACCTATCCTTTGTTGAAAGGATTGGGCTTCTTCCCAGAACTTCCATTGCCATTTCCATTCTTCGCTTCAGGACATTTAGTGGCATAATGTCCGATCCTTTGGCATTTGTAACAGGTGATGTGGCTCAGATCCCTCTTGGCTGGCGTTGACGGGTTGGTACGGTTCTGTCCGTTGCTTCCTCCATTCCCATTACCATTCTTGGGCCCACTATGGTTGTGCGAACTACCCCCTCCATGGGTATGCTGAAAATGTCCTCCCGAGTTCAGGGTAGAACGAGGCTTCTGCTGAGCTCCAGAATTGTACTTCCCTTGTCCATACTTCCTCTTGCGGCTGTCAATCTGCTGTTGCTTCCCTTCAATCATAAGAGCTCTATCTACCAACTCCTAGTAGTTGTTGAAGGTGGCTACCATCAACTGCATGCTTAGCTCATCATTCAGCCCTTCCAGAAACTTCTCCTGCTTAGCTGCATCCGTAGCAACGTCATCTGGGGCATAATGTGCTAGCTTACTAAAATCATCCACATACTGGACAACCGTACGTCCTCCCTGGCGTAAGTTGTGAAACTCACGCTTCTTCATGGCCATTGCTCCTGCTGAAACATGGGCAGTACGGAAAGCCTGCTGAAACTGATCCCATGTGACAGTGTCGATAGGATAAGTGGTTGTGAAATTCTCCCACCATGATACTGCGGGTCCATCAAGCTAATGTGCGGGAAAGCGCACCTTCTCCGCATCTGTGCATCCTGTAGTGGTCAACTCCCTTCCCATCTTGCGGAGCCAATCATCTGCAACTATCGGCTCGGTGCTACTGGAGAACACCGGCGGATTCAACCTCAAGAAACGGGCTAAGTGGTCAACAGGTGGTGGTGGTGGTGGATTGTTGTTGTTGTTGTTCCCCTGATTCTGATTCTGGACTAGTATCTGCATCAATGCATTCTGCTGCTGGATCAACTGGGTGAGCTCCGGTGGGAAAGCAAATCCATTGTCACGTCTCGGAGGCATCTGGGGTTTAGAAAAGATGAGAAAATAGACTAGAATGAGGTCTAGAGAGAAAACACTACCCATATGCACATGAGAAAAAAGCAAACAATATCACTTCAATCAATTCAAACAAGGGCATACAACGGTCTAACTATCGTTACAAAAGTTCTCGGACTATACTATATACATGGGGGAATACTACTACTGTTATGGTTGTCGACTAGAAAAACTGCTCCGATGAAGACTCCATGATATCTGCTCCAGCTTCATCAACATAGTCATCATCACTATCATCTGGGTCCGAGCGGTGTCGTCGATGATGATGTAATTCTCCGGGCAAGTACAATCATCGTCTTCTCCTCCCGTCGCGGGAAATCCCATGAATAGTTTTAGCTTCTTCTTCAGATCATCATTCTTCTCTACGAGTGTCGTCATTTCCTCCTCATATCCATCACGCATAGACTTGAGTTCTTCCTCCAGCTCTGTCATCTTGGTCAATGACTTCTTCAGATCCATCATGCCTGCGCACATCTGGTTCTCCTGGCGTCGTATGTGCTGGTTCAACTCCTGGATGAAAGCTGCAATTGATCTATCCTTCCTGGTGCTGATCATCTCCCATTGCTCATCTCGGCGCCCACAAATCTGGTAGATATTATCCTTGAGATCCTTGTGGTAAAACTTCTCCAATGCGTCCCATGGTGATGTGAGCTGCCATGCTCTTTCCTAGACTCCAGGTTTGTGCATCAAAGGAAAACTCTATGGGCTCAGTGACTGGCATGAACGTTCTTCCTGGAACTTGAACTTGAATCATCCAGTGCTCTTCTTCAGGTAAGGTGGCGATGTAGGTCCCGGTGAAGCTTGGTACTCTGATGTTCAGGTATCTAGTGACTTCCTTCAAGTGGCGTCCAAAGGGTGTATCTTCATTCGGTTGCGTGAACTTGTTCCTTGCATCCGCCATCCTAAAAGAATAGAAAATATGAGGAGTCATAAGTGAGAAGAGAGAGTAGTGTTCTAGGGTTTTAGCTTAGTGGTTGTGTCCTACAGTCAGTGTGTGCTCTGATACCATCTTGTAGCGACCAGACCTCAAACAGTCTGATCTTTGTGCATTAGTGTCATCCCTGGATCGGTAATGCTGACACGCACGGTACTTGAAGGATTTATAATAGAGTAGCAATCACACACTTATTACATCGAATGTCTCAAAAGAGTACTTATTACAAATAATATGGCTTAAGGCCATCTAATAACGATAACAGCGGAAGGCTTGGAAGATAAGCGAGTCCATCAACTCCAACGGCATCACTGAGTATAGAACCACGACCTAAAGCACCTTACTCGTCGTCTGAAAAGTCTGCAACATGAACGTTGCAGCCCGAAACGGGTCAGCACATGGAATATGCTGGCATGTAACACATAGAGAGTAATGAAAGAATAATGCTATACTACATGCATATATGGCTGGTGGAAAGCTCTATGGTTATAGTTTTGCATAAAGCCAATTTTTCCCTACTGCAAAGGAATAACATTTTATTTAACTATCATGGTGGTTGTTAAACATTGAGAAGGGTACTCCAACTCAATCCCAATTAAGCATCATCATTAAACCCAACATTATTAATTAAGTAACATGATGAGATTCACATGATAATCCAAGTACTAGATACTCAAAACGTCCTTAACCGGGGACACGGCTAACCATGATTAGTTTATACACTCTGCAGAGGTTTGCGCACTTTTCCCCGCAAGACTCGATCTCCTCCGCTTGATTTCTCGCACTACATGGTGTTTGAGAAACGGATGACCGAGACACAGTCTTTCAGAAGCATTAACTCTCTACTCCGGGTAGACCGTACCAACCTACATCCCCTACATCTGCTAGTCTACCTCTTCAAGAGCTCACGCAACTTAATCAACTATGCTAGAGCCCATAGTAGCTTGCGGCTCCACACGGAAGTTTCTAGCATGAATAATCTCATGATCCCTTTGAGCCTGGGTGGCGGTCCATAGGAGAATCACACAGTACCCCGGGATTTCCAAAAATACAGGCAACACTGGGTTCCCCAGGTGCCTCAATCCACCCAGATGTGAATTTAAGTTGCCACCTTAAGTAAACCATTAATTAATCAATCTCACATCTGTCATGGAAACACTCACCCAATCCACGTCTACTAGCATATCATAGCAATATAAGCAAACGTAGAAGTAACTCCCAAAGGTTTGATAATAAACAGGTAATAGGTTCTACCTCATCTACTTCCCAAAACCCACATATTAATCAGATCCTAATCATGCAATTGTTTGAGGATTGATCTAATGCAATAAAACTAGGTAGCAAAAGGGTATGATCAAAGTCTTACTTGCCTTGCTGATGATCCGTGAAACCTAGAGATTCGAAGTAGCAAGCGGCGCACTCCGGGTACTCTATCGCAAACAAACAAGCATACAATAAGCACTCATCTAATGCACAGGTAAAACTCAAATAAGAGATCTAACCAGAAAGTTCAACTTAAGAACTCCGGTTTGCAAAACAAATCAAATCAAACGAAGCAACGGAAGTCAAACGGCGAAAGAAACAAGCTTCGTTTACTAATCTGGACCTAGGTCAAATTTTACAGTAGCAAAAACTTGTTTGAGTTAGTTAAACGGAAAGAGGGTTTCGAGACGAAACTCTAGGCGCTTGAATCGCCTGATTCCGATAAACGAGCGAAAAGTTATACTAAAACGAAAATCGGATCAGAAATCGCGATCAGAAATAATCGCGGAAAATCCGAGAAAAAGAAAAACGGACGAACAGGCTAACGAACGAACGTTCGCGGTCTACGAAAAAAATTGAAAATCGTTCGTTAAAACGAACGAACGAACGGGCGTTCGCTAAATAACTAAACCGGGAAAAAAATAAACCGATCTAAAAAAATAAACCAAGGATCTAAAAAGAAAAACCAAACGGTTTTCCGAAGAAAACCGGCGGCGGCGGCGGCTACATCCGGCAAGTCCCGCGAGGGCGTCGACGGCGGCGGCGCCTCCGGCGAGGCGCGGGTCGGCGGCGGGTGGCGGCGGCGACGTCCGGTGGTGGGGCGACGAGGCGGCGGCGTCGGGCGGCGGGGCGAGGCGCGGCGTCGGCGGCGGCGCGATCCGGCAGCGGTGGCGCGGGGCTCGAGGCGGGGCAGAGCGGCGGCTAGGGTTTCGGCCCGGGGCAGGCCGTTGGCCTTTAAAGGCCGCCCGGGCGCAGTGTCCAGGTCGGACACGGCCCGGTAAGGCGGTTCCTCTTTTTTTTTAAACATTACACGCAGAAAAACAATTAAAAGAAATACTAAACGGACTCCAAAAATCCCGAAATAAATTTTCCCCGACTTCGAAAATCAAGCCGGTTTAGATGAACATTTATTTAGGGCCTAAATGCAATTTTGAAAAACGTGCATTTTTCCTAAATTCAAATAAAATAGCAATAAACTCCAAAATAAAATCTTATTTGATTTTATTATTAAATCCTTAAGATTTATTTATTTGGGAAAGTCATTTTATTCCCTCTCTCATATTTTCTTTATAGAAATAATTGAAGATAAAATAAATAAAATCAAATGATCCTATTTTCAAAATTTGAGAAAACTCAAATATGAAAATAACGAAATCCCCAACTCTCTCCGTGGGTCCTTGAGTTGCGTAGAATTTCTAGGATCGAGCCAAAATGCAATAAATATGATATGCAATAATGATCTATTGTATAACATTCCAAATTGAAAATTTGGGATGTTACATGGATGTCCATCATATTAGGACTAAATTCATAACCTAAGCAAATTACCATGCTGTTTAAAGACTCTCAAAATAATATAAGTAGCAAGAGAGTTCAATAATTTCTATAAAAATAAAACCACCGTCGTGCTCTAAAAAGATATAAGTGAAGCACTAGAGCATATTGCCTAACTCAAAAGACATAAGTGAAGCACATAGAGTATTCTAATAAATTCACCATTAATGTGTGTCCCTCTCAAAAGTTGCGTACAGCAAGGATGAGTGTGGCAAACTAAAAACCAAAGACTCATACCATACAAGACGCTCCAAGCAAAACACATATCATGTGGTGAATAAAAATATAGTCTCAAGTAAATTTACCGATGGATTGAAGAAGAAAGAGGGGATGCCTTCCGGGGCATCCCCAAGCTTAGGCTCTTGGTTGTCCTTGGATATTACCTTGGGGTGTATTGGGCATCCCCAAGCTTAGGCTCTTGCCACTCCTTATTCCATAGTCCATCAAATCTTTATCCAAAACTTGAAAACTTCACAACACAAAACTCAACAGAAAACTCATGAGATCCATTAGTATAAGAAAATAAATCATCACTTTATGGCACTATTGTGAACTAATTATTTATTTATATTGGTGTAATATCTATTATATTCCAACTTCTCCATGGTTCATACTCCCCGATACTACCCATAGATTCATCAAAATAAGCAAACAACACATAGAAAACAAAATCTGTCAAAAACATAACAGTCTATAGCAATCTGGAAATTTCAAATACTTCTGTAACTCTAGAAATTCTGAACAATTAGGAAATCTGGGCAATTTGTATATGAATATTGTGTAAAAATTCAGATTAACAGTACGCTTCTGTGATTTTTGAAAATTATTTTACTGGGCGCAAAAGTTTTTGTTTTTCAGTAAGATCAAATCATCTATCACCGTTGGTAGGAACCGGATCCCTACCAGGGCGTGGTCTCAGGTTGTAGGGGTGGAAGGAGGGATGGCATGGAGGAAGGCGTGGTCACCGGCGCTGGGGCGCCGTCGTTGCGTGTGCGCGTGAGAGAGAGCGCGCAGGGGTGGCGGCTAGGGTTAGGTCTCCCGGCTCCCTAAGGAAGCTGAGCAAATCTGATTGCTTCTTGCTTAATCCCAAAACGGGTCCTTACACGAGTTTATATAATCCTCCTAATAAGATAATTTGGGTTAAGCCCCTAATGACAATAAGATAAACTGGGCCACAACTAACTGGGCTAAGCCCCTAATATGCCGGTCATAACATCTCTCCTCGCATGCACAAACAGCTCGTCCTCGAGCTAGAAGGTGGGGCAGATCAATGGTCGCCAAACACCTCCGCGTCAACTGGGGCGGGCTGGTCGCCGAGCCCGGCAGCGGCGGGGTCCTCCTCACTGTAGTCTGCAGCCTCCAGGTAGAAGAGTCATGGGCAGACGTGGCCCGGTACGTAGGGCTCGTCGCAGTTGAAGCACAACCATTGGCGGTGACGCTCGAGTTTCTCGGTCAGGGTGAGCCAGCGGAACGGGCGTGCCGCAGCCGCGACGAGGGGCGCCGCAGAAGCCTGGGCAGGCCGACCCTTCACGGGAACTTCCGGCCAGCGTGGCGGCCCAGCGGCCCGGGACGATGGCGCCTGTTGGATGGCCACCGCGCGACGCTCGAACGCACGGGCATAGTACATGGCTCTCTCGAGGTCCTGTGGCCCGCGCATCTCCACGTCCATGCGGATGTGGTCCGGTAGGCCACAGACGGAGAGCTCAGCCCGTTGACGAGCCGACACGCCGGGGGCATGGCACGCCAGTGCCTGGAAGCGGTCGGCAAAGTCTTGCACCGAGGTGAGGAACAGAAGACGCCCAAGCTCCGCCAGACAGCTCCCTCGTATAGGCGGACCAAAGCGCAAGAGGCACAAATCGCGGAAGCGCTCCCATGGTGGCATGCCGCCCTCGTCCTATTCGAGGGCGTAGTACCATGTCTGCGCGGCTCCTTGGAGATGATACGAGGCGATCCAGGTGCGGTCAGATGCAAGCGTGCGCTGTCCGCTGAAAAATTGGTCACATTGGTTGAGCCAATTCAGGAGGGTCGATGGTGGCGTCGTAAGACGCGAACTCCAGCTTGGAGAATCTCGGCAGTTTCTGGACATGGACGGCGGGCGGGTGTGCCTCGTCAGCACGATGCAGCGAGGATGATGGGGCCGAGTAGGCGGGCATCAGCGTGCCGACCTAGAACAGGGGCCTGTCGACGCTGGCGAAGGGCTTGGCGTAGCCCGAGGACCCACCAAATTGCATGGCCGGGTGCATCGCCGGTGGGGGCAGCACATGCAGCCCAACCAAGGCCGTCGTGTAGACTGGCGCAAGGGACCCAGCGAGCCAGGCCGGTAACGGAGACGGCGACAGGGGAAACCAGACCTGGTGGATGGGCACCCCCGGGCCCGTCGTCGGGATGCCCAGGGCCACGGTCGCCGGTGGCAGTGGCTACAGCTATTGCCCATGCTGCATGGTGGAGGCGCCGGGATTCGTCGTTGGTGGCGGCAGCCACGGCAGCTGCTGCATGGCGGCAGCGACGGGGGTCGCCGAGGACGGCGGCTGCCACGGCGGCTGCTGCGGCAGCAGGGTAGTGGCGAACGGCACAGGCGGCTGCGGCCCATAGGATCTCGCGAGGAACATGTAGATGGCCGTGACCACCTGGGTGATATCCCGGATGGTAGCCGTCATCTCCTCCGGGGTGAAGACGACGGGTACGGGCGCGGCAGAGGTGACCAGCAGCGGCAAGAGCGGGGCGCTGGCCATGGTGACCATCGGGGCAGTCGTCGCGGTCGGCAGCGGGAGGGTCGGGGAGGGCGGCGGCGAGGACATGATCGCACCGAAGCTATCTGATACCAAATTGGTAGGAACCGGATCCCTACCAGGGCGTGGTCTCGGGTTGTAGGGGTGGAAGGAGGGATAGCGTGGAGGAAGGCGTGGTCGCCGGCGCTGGGGCACCGTCATTGCGAGCGCGCGTGTGCGCGTGCGAGAGAGAGAGAGCGTAGGGGCAGCGGCTAGGGTTAGGTCTCCTGGCTCCCTAAGAAAGCCGAGCAAATCTGATTGCTTCTTGTTTAATCCCAAAATGGGTCCTTACACGAGTTTATATAATCCTCCTAATAAGATAATTGGGCTAAGCCCCTAATAACAATAAGATAAACTGGGCCACAACTAACTGGGCTAAGCCCCTAATATGCTAGTCATAACAACCGTAGACCATCCCAAAGGTCTTACTTGACTCAAACACTAATTAAAACACCAAAACACAATTACTATTGTTGGGGAATGTTGCAGAAAATTAAAATTTTTCCTACGGTTTCACCAAGATCCATCTATGAGTTCATCTAAGCAACGAGTCAAGGGAGTGAGTTTGCATCTACATACCACTTGTAGATCGCGTGCGGAAGCTTGCAAGGGGATGGTGATGATGGAGTCGTACTCGACGTGATTCGAATCACCGATGTCCAAGTGCTGAACGGACAGCACCTCCGCGTTCAACACACGTACGGGACGGGAGACGTCTCCTCCTTCTTGATCCAGCAAGGGGGAAGGAGAGGTTGAGGAAGCTCGCTCCAACGGCAGCACGACGGCGTGGTGGTGTTGGTGCAGCAGTACTCCGACAGGGCTTCGCCAAGCGCTTAACGGAGGAGGAGAGGTGTTGGGGAGGGGAGGGGCTGCGCCTTGGAGATGTGTACAGCAGCCCTCCCCCCACCCCTCTATTTATAGGGGAAGGGGCAAGGGGGGCCGACCCCTCTAGATGGGATCTAGAGGGGGGGCGGCGGCCAGGGAGGGGAGGCTTGCCCCCCCCCAAGCAAGGGGGGCGCCCCCCTTAGGGTTTCCCCCCCAACCCTAGGCGCATGGGCCCAAGGTGGGGGGCACGCCCAGCCCTCCAGGGGCTGGCTCCCTCCCCTTTGCGGCCCATGTGGCCCTCCGGGAGGGGTGGCCCCTCCCGGTGGACCCCCGGAACCCCTCCGGTGGCCCCGGTACAATACCGATAACCCCCGGAAACTTTCCGGTGTCCGTATGACAACTTCCCATATATAAAACTTCACCTCCGGACCATTCCGGAACTCCTCGTGACGTCCGGGATCTCATTCGGGACTCCGAACAACATTCGGTAGTCACATACTAGTCTTCCTAATAACCCTAGCGTCACCGAACCTTAAGTGTGTAGACCCTACGGGTTCGGGAGACACGCAGACATGACCGAGACGACTCTCGGGCAATAACCAACAGCGGGATCTGGATACCCATGTTGGCTCCCACATGCTCCTCGATGATTTCATCGGTTGAACCACGATGTCGAGGATTCGATCAAAACCCTGTATGCAATTCCCTTTGTCAATCGGTACGTTACTTGCCCGAGACTCGATCGTCGGTATCCCAATACCTTGTTCAGTCTCGTTACCGGCAAGTCACTTTACTCGTACCGTAATGCATGATCCCGTGGCCAACACCTTGGTCACCTTGAGCTCATTATGATGATGCATTACCGAGTGGGCCCAGAGATACCTCTCCGTCATACGGAGTGACAAATCCCAGTCTCGATCCGTGTCAACCCAACAGACACTTTCGGAGATACCTGTAATGCACCTTTATAGTCACCCAGTTACGTTGTGACGTTTGATACACCCAAGGCACTCCTACGGTATCCGGGAGTTACACGATCTCATGGTCGAAGGAAGAGATACTTGACATTGGCAAAGCTCTAGCAGACGAACTACACGATCTTTATGCTATGCTTAGGATTGGGTCTTGTCCATCACATCATTCTCCTAATGATGTGATCCCGTTATCAACGACATCCAATGTCCATAGTCAGGAAACCATGACTATCTGTTGATCACAACGAGCTAGTCAACTAGAGGCTCACTAGGGACATATTGTGGTCTATGTGTTCACACGTGTATTACGATTTCCGGATAATACAGTTATAGCATGAACAAAAGACAATTATCATGAACAATGAAATATAATAATACTTTTATTATTGCCTCTAGGGCATATTTCCAACAGTCTCCCACTTGCACTAGAGTCACCAATCTAGTTACATTGTGATGAATCGAACACCCATAGAGTTCTGGTGTTGATCATGTTTTGCTCGCGAGAGAGGTTTAGTCAACGGATCTGCGACATTCAGATCCGTGTGTACTTTGCAAATCTCTATGTCTCCATCTTGAACATTTTCACGGATGGAGTTGAAACGACGCTTGATGTGCCTGGTCTTCTTGTGAAACCTGGGCTCCTTGGCAAGGGCAATAGCTCCAGTGTTGTCACAGAAGAGTTTGATCGGCCCCGACGCATTGGGTATGACTCCTAGGTCGGTGATGAACTCCTTCACCCAAATCGCTTCATGCGCTGCCTCCGAGGCTGCCATGTACTCCGCTTCACACGTAGATCCCGCCACGACGCTCTGCTTGCAGCTGCACCAGCTTACTGCTCCACCATTCAACATATACACGTATCCGGTTTGTGACTTAGAGTCATCCAGATCTGAGTCGAAGCTAGCGTCGACGTAACCCTTTACGACGAGCTCTTCGTCTCCTCCATAAACGAGAAACATGTCCTTTGTCCTTTTCAGGTACTTCAGGATATTCTTGACCGCTGTCCAGTGTTCCTTGCCGGGATTACTTTGGTATCTTGCTACCAAACTTACGGCAAGGTTTACATCGGGTCTGGTACACAGCATGGCATACATAATAGATCCTATGGCTGAAGCATAGGGGATGACACTCATCTCTTCTTTATCTTTTGCCGTGGTCGGTGACTGAGCTGAGCTCAATCTCACACCTTGTAACATAGGCAAGAACCCCTTCTTGGACTGATCCATTTTGAACCTCTTCAAAATCTTATCAAGGTATGTGCTTTGTGAAAGACCTATGAGGCGTCTCGATCTATCTCTATAGATCTTGATGCCTAATATATAAGCAGCTTCTCCAAGGTCCTTCATTGAAAAACACTTATTCAAGTAGGCCTTAATGCTGTCCAGAAGTTCTATATTATTTCCCATCAAGAGTATGTCATCTACATATAATATGAGAAATGCTACAGAGCTCCCACTCACTTTCTTGTAAACGCAGGCTTCTCCATAAGTCTGCATAAACCCAAACGCTTTGATCATCTCATCAAAGCGAATGTTCCAACTCCGAGATGCTTGCACCAGCCCATAAATGGATCGCTGGAGCTTGCATACTTTGTTAGCGTTCTTAGGATCGACAAAACCTTCCGGCTGCATCATATACAGCTCTTCCTTAAGATGTCCGTTAAGGAATGCCGTTTTGACGTCCATCTGCCATATCTCATAATCATAGTATGCGGCAATTGCTAACATGATTCGGACGGACTTCAGCTTCGCTACGGGAGAGAATGTCTCGTCGTAGTCAATCCCTTGAACTTGTCGATAACCCTTAGCGACAAGTCGAGCTTTATAGATGGTAACATTACCATCCGCGTCCGTCTTCTTCTTAAAATCCATTTGTTTTCTATCGCTCGCCGATCATCGGGCAAGTCTGTCAAAGTCCATACTTTGTTTTCATACATGGATTCTATCTCGGATTTCATGGCTTCAAGCCATTTGTTGGAATCTGGGCCCGCCATCGCTTCTTCATAGTTCGAAGGTTCACCGTTGTCTAACAACATGATATCCAGGACAGGGTTGCCGTACCACTCTGGTGCGGAACGTGTCCTTGTGGACCTACGAAGTTCAGTAGCAACTTGATCCGAAGTACCTTGATCATCATCATTGTTTTCCTCTTCAGTTGGTGTGGGCATCACAGGAACGGTTTCCTGCGCTGCACCACTTTCCCGTTCGAGAGGTAGTACTTCATCGAGTTCTACTTTCCTCCCACTTACTTCTTTCGAGAGAAACTCTTTTTCCAGAAAGCATCCATTCTTGGCAACAAAGATCTTGCCTTCGGATCTTAAGTAGAAGGTATACCCGACAGTTTCCTTAGGGTATCCTATGAATACGCATTTTTCCGACTTGGGTTCGAGCTTTTCAGGTTGAAGTTTCTTGACATAAGCATCGCATCCCCAAACTTTTAGAAACGACAGCTTAGGTTTCTTCCCAAACCATAATTCATACGGTGTCGTCTCAACGGATTTAGACGGTGCCCTATTTAAAGTGAATGTAGCTGTCTCTAGAGCGTATCCCCAAAATGATAGCGGTAAATCGGTAAGAGACATCATAGACCGCACCATATCCAATAGAGTGCGATTACGACGTTCGGACACACCGTTTCGCTGAGGTGTTCCAGGCGGCGTGAGTTGTGAAACGATTCCACATTTCCTTAAGTGTGTACCAAATTCGTGACTTAAGTATTCTCCTCCACGATCTGATCGTAGGAACTTTATCTTTCGGTCACGTTGATTCTCCACCTCATTCTGAAATTCCTTGAACTTTTCAAAGGTCTCAGACTTGTGTTTCATTAAGTAGACATACCCATATCTACTTAAGTCATCAGTGAGAGTGAGAACATAACGATATCCTCCGCGAGCCTCAACGCTCATTGGACCGCACACATCGGTATGTATGATTTCCAACAAGTTGGTTGCTCGCTCCATTGTTCCGGAGAACGGAGTCTTGGTCATTTTGCCCATGAGGCATGGTTCGCATGTGTCAAACGATTCATAATCAAGAGACTCTAAAAGTCCATCAGCATGGAGCTTCTTCATGCGCTTGACACCAATGTGACCAAGGCGGCAGTGCCACAAGTATGTGGGACTATCGTTATCAACTTTACATCTTTTGGCATCCACACTATGAACATGTGTAATATTACGCTCGAGATTCATTAAGAATAAACCATTGACCATCGGAGCATGACCATAAAACATATCTCTCATATAAATCGAACAACCATTATTCTCAGACTTAAATGAGTAGCCATCTCGTATTAAACGAGATCCAGATACAATGTTCATGCTCAAACTTGGCACTAAATAACAATTATTAAGGTTCAAAACTAATCCCGTAGGTAAATGTAGAGGCAGCGTGCCGACGGCGATCACATCGACTCTGGAACCATTCCCGACGCGCATCGTCACCTCGTCCTTTGCCAGTCTCCGTTTATTCCGCAGCTCCTGCTGTGAGTTACAAATATGAGCAACGGCACCGGTATCAAATACCCAGGAGTTACTACGAGTACTGGTAAGGTACACATCAATTACATGTATATCAAATATACCTTTGGTGTTGCCGGCCTTCTTATCCGCTAAGTATTTGGGGCAGTTCCGCTTCCAGTGACCCTTCCCCTTGCAATAAAAGCACTCAGTCTCAGGCTTGGGTCCATTCTTTGACTTCTTCCCGGCAACTGGCTTACCGGGCGCGGCAACATCTTTGCCGTCCTTCTTGAAGTTCTTCTTACCCTTGCCCTTCTTGAACTTAGTGGTCTTATTGACCATCAACACTTGATGTTCTTTCTTGATTTCAGCCTCTGCTGACTTCAGCATCGAGAACACTTCAGGAATGGTCTTCACCATCCCCTGCATGTTGTAGTTCATCACAAAGCTCTTGTAGCTAGGTGGGAGCGACTGGAGGATTCTGTCAATGACCGCCTCATCTGGGAGGTTAATGTTCAGCTGGGTCATACGGTTGTGCAACCCAGACATCTTCAGGATGTGCTCACTGACAGAACTGTTTTCCTCCATCTTACAACTATAGAACTTGTCAGAGACATCATATCTCTCGACCCGGGCATGAGCTTGGAAAACTAGTTTCAGCTCTTCGAACATCTCATATGCTCCGTGATGCTCAAAACGCTTTTGGAGCCCCGGTTCTAAGCTGTAAAGCATGCCGCACTGAACGAGGGAGTAATCATCAGCACGAGCTTGCCAAGCATTCATAACGTCTTGGTTCTCTGGGACGGGAGCGTCACCTAGCGGTCCTTCTAGGACATATTGCTTCCTGGCAGCTATGAGGATGATCCTCAGGTTCCGGACCCAGTCCATATAGTTGCTGCCATCATCTTTCAGCTTGGTTTTCTCTAGGAACGCGTTGAAATTCATGTTGACATGAGTGTTGGCCATTTGATCTACAAGACATATTTGCAAAGGTTTTAGACTAAGTTCATGATAATTAAGTTCTAATCAAATTATGAACTCCCACTTAGATTAGACATACCTCTAGTCATCTAAGTGTTACACGATCCGAGTCGACTAGCCCGTGTCCGATCATCACGTGAGACGGACTAGTCATCGTCGGTGAACATCTTCATGTTGATCGTATCTTCCATATGACTCGTGTTCGACCTTTCGGTCTCCGTGTTCCGAGGCCATGTCTGTACATGCTAGGCTCGTCAAGTTAACCCTAAGTGTTTCGCTGTGTAAAACTGTCTTACACCCGTTGTATGTGAACGTAAGAATCCATCACACCCGATCATCATGTGGTGCTTAGAAGCGACGAACTGTAGCAACGGTGCACAGTTAGGGGAGAACACTTCTTGAAATTTTTGTAAGGGATCATCTTATTTACTACCGTCGTCCTAAGTAAACAAGATGCATAAACATAATAAACATCACATGCAATTATATAGTTGTGACATGATATGGCCAATATCATATAGCTCCATTGATCTCCATCTTCGGGGCTCCATGATCATCTTGTCACCGGCTTGACACCATGATCTCCATCATCATGATCTCCATCATCGTGTCTTCATGAAGTTGTCACGCCAACGACTACTTCTACTTCTATGGCTAACGCGTTTAGCAATAAAGTAAAGTAGTTTACATGGCATTCTTCAATGACACGCAGGTCATACAAAAAATAAAGACAACTCCTATGGCTCCTGCCGGTTGTCATACTCATTGACATGCAAGTCGTGAATCCTATTACAAGAACATGATCTCATACATCACAATTCATGAATCCTATTACAAGAACATGGTCTCCTGGCTCCCTAAGAAAGTCGAGCAAATCTGATTGCTTCTTGCTTAATCCCAAAACGGGTCCTTACACGAGTTTATATAATCCTCCTAATAAGATAATTGGGCTAAGCCCCTAATAACAATAAGATAAACTGGGGCACAACTAACTGGGCTAAGCCCCTAATATGCTAGTCATAACAACCGTAGACCATCCCAAAGGTCTTACTTGACTCAAACACTAATTAAAACACCAAAACACAATTACTATTGTTGGGGAACGTTGCAAAAAATTAAAAAATTTCCTACGGTTTCACCAAGATCCATCTATGAGTTCATCTAAGCAACGATTCAAGGGAGTGAGTTTGCATCTACATACCACTTGTAGATCGCGTGCGGAAGCTTGCAAGGGGATGGTGATGATGGAGTCGTGCTCGACGTGATTCGAATCACCGATGTCCAAGTGCTGAACGGACAGCACCTCCGCGTTCAACACACGTACGGGACGGGAGACGTCTCCTCCTTGATCCAGCAAGGGGGAAGGAGAGGTTGAGGAAGCTCGCTCCAACGGCAGCACGACGGCGTGGTGGTGTTGGTGCAGCAGTACTCCGACAGGGCTTCGCCAAGCGCTTAACGGAGGAGGAGAGGTGTTGGGGAGGGGAGGGGCTGCGCCTTGGAGATGTGTACAGCAGCCCTCCCCCCACCCCTCTATTTATAGGGGAAGGGGCAAGGGGGGCCGACACCTCTAGATGGGATCTAGAGGGGGGGCGGCGGCCAGGGAGGGGAGGCTTGCCCCCCCAAGCAAGGGGGGCGCCCCCCTCAGGGTTTCCCCCCCAACCCTAGGCGCATGGGCCCAAGGTGGGGGGCGCGCCCAGCCCTCCAGGGGCTGGCTCCCTCCCCTTTGCGGCCCATGTGGCCCTCCGGGAGGGGTGGCCCCTCCCGGTGGACCCCCGGAACCCCTCCGGTGGCCCCGGTACAATACCGATAACCCCCGGAAACTTTCCGGTGTCCGTATGACAACTTCCCATATATAAAACTTCACCTCCAGACCATTCCGGAACTCCTCGTGACGTCCGGGATCTCATCCGGGACTCCGAACAACATTCGGTAGTCACATACTATTCTTCCTAATAACCCTAGCGTCACCGAACCTTAAGTGTGTAGACCCTACGGGTTCGGGAGACACGCAGACATGACCGAGACGACTCTCGGGCAATAACCAACAGCGGGATCTGGATACCCATGTTGGCTCCCACATGCTCCTCGATGATTTCATCGGTTGAACCACGATGTCGAGGATTCGATCAAAAACCCTGTATGCAATTCCCTTTGTCAATCGGTACGTTACTTGCCCGAGACTCGATCGTCGGTATCCCAATACCTTGTTCAGTCTCGTTACCGGCAAGTCACTTTACTCGTATCGTAATGCATGATCCCGTGGCCAACACCTTGGTCACCTTGAGCTCATTATGATGATGCATTACCGAGTGGGCCCAGAGATACCTCTCCGTCATACGGAGTGACAAATCCCGGTCTTGATCCGTGTCAACCCAACAGACACTTTCGGAGATACCTGTAATGCACCTTTATAGTCACCCAGTTACGTTGTGATGTTTGATACACCCAAGGCACTCCTACGGTATCCGGGAGTTACACGATCTCATGGTCGAAGGAAGAGATACTTGACATTGGCAAAGCTCTAGTAGACGAACTACACGATCTTTATGCTATGCTTAGGATTGGGTCTTGTCCATCACATCATTCTCCTAATGATCTGATCCCGCTATCAACGACATCCAATGTCCATAGTCAGGAAACCATGACTATCTGTTGATCACAACGAGCTAGTCAACTAGAGGCTCACTAGGGACATATTGTGGTCTATGTGTTCACACGTGTATTATGATTTCCGGATAATACAGTTATAGCATGAACAAAAGACAATTATCATGAACAATGAAATATAGTAATACTTTTATTATTGCCTCTAGGGCATATTTCCAACAACTATAGAGGTAATAATGTGTATTTTATTCAAGAACAGAAGCAAAACAAAAAAGATAAAAAAATAAAATTGGACTGCCTCCCAACAAACGCTATTGTTTAATGCCCCTAGCTAGGCATATTGCAATAGATCTAAGTATTGTCATCTTTGGTATGCAATCCATAAGTAGCCCTCATAATAGATTCATAAGGCAACTTAATTTTCTTTCTTGGAAAGTGGCCCATGCCCTTCCTTAACGGAATTGAAATCTAATGTTTCCTTCTTTCATATCATAATTGCACCAATCGTTCTAAGGAAAGGTCTATCAAGAATAATAGGACATGGAGGATTGCAATCTATATCAAGCACAATTAAATCTACGGGCACATAATTCCTATTTGTAACAATAAGAACATCATTAATTCTTCCCATAGGTTTCTTAATGGTGGAATCTGCGAGATGCAAATTTAAAGAACAATCATCAAATTCACGAAAACCTAGCACATCACATAAAGTTTTTGGAATCGTGGAAATGCTAGCACCCAAATCACACAAATCATGGCACTCATAATCTTTAATTTAAATCTTAATAGTAGGTTCCCACTCATCATAAAGCTTTCTAGGGATAGAAACTTCCCACTCAAGTTTTTCTTCAAAAGATTTCATCATAGCATCAATGATATGTTTAGTAAAAGCTTTATTTTGATTATAAGCTGAGGAGAATTCAACATGGATTGCAACAAGGAAATACAATCTATCAAAGAACAGTTATCATAATTAAAGTCCTTGAAATCCAAAAGAGTGGGTTCATCGCTACTTAAAGTTTTGACCTGTCCAATCCCACTTTTATCAATCTCATCAATGTTTTCATTAAGATCTTTAAACTCTAAATCATTGGGATGCCTTCTAGCTAAAGTTGACTCATCTCTAGTCCCATCTTTATCAATATTTATGTTATAAAACAAAGATTCAATAGGATTCACATCAATCACTTTAAGATCTTCATCATTATTATCACGAGATATAGAAGAACACGCTTTTACAAACCAATCTCGCTTAGCACACATTCTAGAGGTTCTTTCCTTACACTCATCAATAGAAATTTTCACAGCTTTGAGATATTCATTAATATCATGCTTTTGTGGAATATATCTAATTTTCAAAGAATCAATCTCAAGCGAAATTCTATCAATGTTCCTAGCCAAGTCATCAATCTTGAGCAATTTTTCTTCAACCATAGCATTGATTTTTTTGGAATTAATGAAATCTTTAATATTGTTCTCAAGATCAGAGGATATTTTATTATAATTTCCATAAGAATTGTTGTAGTAATTATCATAATTATTAGAGGAATTACTAGGAAATGGCCTAGGATTGAAATTCCCTCTATATGCGTTATTACCAAAATTGTTCCTACCAGCAAAATTCACATCCATAGATTCATTATTATTTCAAATCAAAGAAGACAAAGTCATATCATTAGGATCAATCGGAGCATTATTGCTAGCAAACAATTTCATTAATTCATCCATCTTTCCACTCAAAGTAAATATTTCTTCAATTGCATGCACTTTTTTACTAGTGAAAGATCTTTCGGTATGCCATTGAGAGTAATTTGCCATAATATTATCTAGGAGTTTAGTAGCTTCTCCTAATGTGATTTCCATAAAAGTACCACCTGCAGCGGAATCCAAAAGATTTCTAGATGCAAAATTCAATCCCACATAAAAAATTTGTATAATCATCCATAAACTCAAACCATGCGTAGGGCAATTTCTTATCAATAATTTCATCCTCTCCCAAGATTGTGCACCATGCTCATGATCAAGTTGCTTAAAATTTATTATATCGTTCCTAAGGGAGATGATCTTAGCGGGCGGAAAGTACTTGGAAATAAAAGCATCTTTACACTTATTCCATGAATCAATACTATTTTTAGGCAAAGATGAAAACCAAGTTTTAGCATGATCTCGTAGTGAGAACGGAAATAGCTTCAATTTAACAATATCATTATCCACATCTCTTTTCTTTTGCATATCACACAACTCAACAAGAGTATTTAGATGAGATGCGATATCTTCACTAGGAAGGCCAGAAAATTGATCTTTCATAACAAGATTCAGCAAAGCAGCATTAATTTCATAAGATTTTGCACTAGTGGAGAGAGAAATCGGAGTACTAATAAAATCATTATTATTAGTATTGGAAAAGTCACACAACTTGGTATTCTCTTGAGTCATCGTGACAAAGCAAGCAATCTAGTACACAAGCAAACAAAAAGCAAACGAAAAGTCGAATGAAAGAAGGGCGAATAAAAAGGCAAATCTTTTGTGTTTTTCTAAAAAAACATTTTAGAAGTGGGGGAGAGGAAAACAAGAGGCAAATGGCGAATAATATGCTTGATGTAGACCTCCTCGGCAACGGCACCAGAAATTCTTCCTGCTACTTCTTGAGCTTGTATTGGTTTTTCCCTTGAAGAGGAAAGGGTGATGCAGCAAAGTAGAAATAAGTATTTCCCTCAATTAGAGAACCAAGGTATCAATCCAGTAGGAGGTACAAGCAAGTCTTCAATCTATGCACATGCACAAACAATCAAACACTTGCACCCAATGCGATAAAGGGGTTGTCAATCTCTTCACAGTCAATTGCAATGGTGAGATCTGATAGAGATAGATATAAAAGATTACTAAAACTTAAAATAAAATAAAAAAAATAAATTGCAGCAAGGTATGTTTGGGTTTTTTAGTTTATAGATCTGGAAATATATGATGGAAAATAGACCCGGGGGCCATAGGTTTCACTAGAGAGCTTCTCTCTTGAAAGAAAGCATACGGTGGGTGAACAAATTACTGTTGAGCAATTGATAGAAAAGCGCAAAGTTATGACGATATCCAACGCAATGGTTATGAATATAGGCATCACGTCTGTGTCAAGTAGACCGACTCCTGCCTGCATCTACTACTATTACTCCACACATCGACCGACTCCTGCCTGCATCTACGGTATTAAGTTCAAGAGAAGAGAGTAACGCATTAAGTAAGATGACATGATGTAGAGGGATAAACTCAAGCAATGTGATGAAAACCCCATCTTTTTATCCTTGATGGCAACAATACAATACGTGTCTCGCTACCCCTACTGTGTCACCGGTGAGGACACCGCAAGATTGAACCCAAAACTAAGCACCTCTCCCATTGCAAGAAATACAAATCTAGTTGGGCAAACCGATAATTCGAAAAGAAATACAAAGATATCAAATCATGCATATAAGAATTCAGAGAAGATTCAAATAATATTCATAGATAAGCTAACCATAAATCCACAATTCATCGAATCTCGACAAACACACCCCAAAAGAAGATTACATCGGATAGATCTCCAAGAACATCGAGGAGAACATTGTATTGAAGATCAAAGAGAGAGAACAAGCCATCTAGCTACTAGCTATGGACCCGTAGGTTTGTGGTAAATTACTCACGCATCATCGGAGGGGAAATAGGGTTGATTTATATGCCCTCCGTGATCGAATCCCCCTCCGGAGGATCGCCGGAAAAGGCCCCAAGATGGGATCTCACAGGAACAGAGACTTGCGGCGATGGAAAAGTATTTTCGTGGACGCCTCTAATGGTTTGGGAATATATAGGCCAAAGATTAGGGTTAGGAGACCTCCGAGGGGGCCACAAGCCCAGGGGGAGCCCCCCTAGGGCGCGCCCCTACGGCTTGTCGTCGCCTCGTGGGTCTTCTGACTTCATCTCCAAGTCTCGTAGGTGTTTTCTGGTCCAAGAAAAATCATCGCGAAAGTTTTATTCCGTTTGGACTCCGTTTGATATTCCTTTTGTGTAAAACTCAAAAACAAGGAAAAAGACAAAAACTGGCACTGGGCTCTAGGTTAATAGGTTACTCCCAAAAATAATATAAATAGCATATTAACGCATATAAAACATCCAAAACAGATAATATAATACCATGGAACAATCAAAAAATATAGATACGTTGGAGACGTATCAGGGGGTTGTGCCAAGCCTTCATGTCCATCGTTGCAACCTTCGAGGAAGACCGAAAGGGAGCCGCCGCCAGAGGAGCACGGTTGTGGGGCGCGGCCGTGCGCCACTGCATCGCCTTCACCAACCCCTTCTCCTTCCCCCATCACGGTCTCTGTGATAGGGTTGTAACAACTCTTGAAGCCCCTTTATATGTGATGTTATTTGAGTAATTGTTGCCTATGAGCCAGTCAGCTAGTAAGCGGTTATTTGATATGCATCGTCTATTTATGTGTGCCTTCTTCATGTTGATTATTTACCTTTGCGGTAACTTAGTGATTGGACGTCTGATCCATTGGTGTAGTTGAAAACGTTGAGAGACCTCTGTGTGGCAAGCATTGATATCCTGAGGGGAACACAAATATTCTAGGGATCACACTTGTCCATAAAACTTATTGCCTTCGGTCCGGTCCTCGTGGTCGTGTCTTTCCATTATCAGCCACTAGTATGGGATGGGAATTAGGACAATTGAGTTGTCTCAACATGGCGCTGATTGAGAGACAATGTAATGTGAGGTACCGCCCAAGCGCCCACCATCGATTGATTGCCATATCCTATAATGCAAGGAATAGACTTATGTGCCGATGGTCGAAAAGCTTAACCACAATCAATGCCAAAGCCGAACGAGGATGTACCTAGACGCTAGCGTTCTCATCTAAAGCATCACATATTTCTATATTGTTTATTTTCTCATTTTAGTTTAGTATCTATTTTTTTCTTTGTTTCGGTACCTTAGTTTAATTCTCTCTTTTGACATTTTCCCTAGCAACCGACTTTAGTAAACTATTTCCAAACTCCTGCTTGGGTGTAAGTATAGTTGCGTAAGTGACGACACAAATGTGGGGATAGTAGTGTCTACCTTTTCACTCCATGTGGGATCGACAAACCTTACTTATCATGAAATTGCTACATCACCCTATGCATTTACAGGATATCAATGGCTGGTCTGGTTCTTCCATCGGCGAACAGTTGGTGGCCCTGCATTGATCTCATACGGTGGTCGTGGTGGGGCAACGTGGGGGGTGTTCGGTGGGGAGGTTGGTAGGATGGATGGGAGGCTCCGACATGGTTGGCCATCCCATCACCGACGCAGATGACGTTGGTCGTGGCTTCAATCCGCTCGCCCCCCCCCCCCCCCCTTCCTCGACAGGGTACTCCCTTGTCTCATATCTAACGTTGTTCGAGGCAGGGCAGTCACTGGCGGCTCCATCGGTGGTTGGGGTGCCGGTTCCTTGGTTGATCTCAAGGTTGTCTGGATGTAGGGGGACGTGGCGTTCGTGGGCGGACCGTGCAACTCAGGTGCGGGCTGGCAGACATGTCGCCGTGCCATGTAGTACGACAACACTATAGTGTCTAGCGACACCTCGGTTGATGAAGGCATGAGAGCATAGGGATGATTACCTTGTCTGGAACCTACCAGTCACCAACCATGAACCCAACCCACGATTTATCGTCCTCAGATGCCACCGACGCAGACCACTATCTACATCCGCCAAAGGAGAGATTTATTTATTGTTTGGTTGAAAAGCGATCGCCTGTCCTAGATTTTAGCTTTTTAAAAAAAGCTCGCTAGCTTCATTAAAAAAAAGATTTGAATGCCACTGCAAAGATCACTCCCGTCAGACTATTACATAGCAAAGTAATGAATAAACAGAGTCTTAGCCTTTGTTAATACTCTCTCTATAAACTAATATGGGATCTTTCGGATCCCAAAGATCTTATATTAGTTTACAGAGGAAGTACATTACAATGGCAAAGAATAGTTAAATGTGCATAATGTAAACTTTGAAGTAATCGAGTTAAAAGAAAAAGTACCCACAAAACAAAACGGAAAAAAAAGCCATGGAAGTTCCAATTCGTGACCCCGAAGGACAGCCGGACTTGTCACATACTCCCTCCGTCTCAAAATAAGTGTCTTGAGCTTAGTATAAATTTGTATTAAAGCTAATACAAAGTTGAGACACTTATTTTGGGACGGAGAGAGTACAAAATTCAGCTGTCCCAGTCTCTTCTACGCAAGATAGGCAGTAGGCAGGAATAGAACTGAATCTACCCAAGCACAAGTCATCCAGACTAAACAACAGCACTCATGCGTACAAGGCTCTGATGCAACTGTGATTCTTTACAGAGTGTGCGGGCAAAACTCCAACCGGCGTCGCCATCTCATAAATAACTTACCCGTATCCTGCTATCTCTGGCTGCTCAAAGTTTACCTCTCTCAAGTAGCTAAAAGCTCTTTACGAGGGAAAAAGATCCCCAACTAGTTTGTGCATACAGTCAAAATGTACAACTATTCACAGGGAAAACATACAAAACTTTTCAAGTCAAACTGTGGGGTTTGTGCGCTAGCCATATTCGAACTGTACGGTCATCACTTGCGGAAGCCAACATCTGGGGCCTCGCGGGGTTCCAGCTTACACAATTTACAGTCATTGAGTGCCCATATAGGACCTTTATCGGCATCTCCATGCCTCTTTGCCAAATGTACACCTGCCCATTATCTCTACGCATCAGCAAAACGGAAACGCTCAACAAGAGCACGAGAAAAACAGATGTGAGCTCTTCCCATTGTTTCACATTCACTACTAGCTTTGCTTTTTGTATCCTGTATTTCTATAGATAAAGGTCATACAGCAGGTTGATTTAAAGATTAGTGTGATTGATCACAAAAGTTTGTGTTGGTTTTTCTGCAGTGGTCCTCTAAAATTGCACAACATGCCAACTAATGTGTCTGCTTCCACTAGTTAATAGTGCTAATTTAGCAAAACTGCAAACCAAACCAGCACAAACTTCCGATTATTTCGCATTCAGTATTGGGTTTGATGTTTGTATCCTGTATTTCTATAGATAAAGGTCATACAGCAGGTTCATTTAAACATTAGTGTGATTGATCACAAAAGTTTGTGCTGGTTTGTTTACAGTGTTCCTCTAAAATTGTACTACATGCCAACTAATGTGTCTGCTTCCACTAGTTAATGCTGAATAGTGCTAATTTAGCAAAACTGCAAACGAAGGCATGCCTTCTGTAACACAAAATTAATGAGTCTGGAATGATCAGCAAGAATACTGGTATTTCAGGTATGGAAGAATTCTACTTTTGGATATGCGAGTCTGCGATGTTCAGCATCACTCCTCACAGAAAAGGTATAGTGCAAGAGCATAAAACCTCCAAACGCATGGTACTGCTGTTTCTAAACAGATGTCATTCCTTGTTTAAAAATACCACCTAATGGAATCGAAGCAAGAAGTTGAAATGGAAGCAGGCTAAGATCTCTTCAAAGGCAAGGTTAAATTCTTCAAGAGGGTGTACCTGTGAATCCTCACTGCCACTAGCAATGAACAGATAGTCTGATCCTCCAAAGCATGATCTAATCACAAACTTTCCTTGCTTGTGCCCCTTGTATTTATCGGGCACTCTAGAACTTCCATTGGTTTTCCACAAATGAATTTCCTGGCTATTAAGGTTGACAATCATTGACTGTCCATCACCTGAAAGAGAAAGAGATGATATTGTCTGCCGTTCAGGAATTTTCCATTCCCGCCCCTTCCGAAGTTCTCGGATCCAGATTTCGTTAGGACATACACAGATTAGATGTTGGCCATCAGGTGTCACAGCAAGATCACTAACTTTAGGTATTCTCTCTCCAGCCCACATTTCCAGTTCTTGGCCTTCTAGGTCACAAGTGAAAATCATATTTGGAGAACTTTCTGGTTCACAGCTGGCACATACTATTTTCTCCGAATTTGGAAACCATGCACACGACGCGATGATGTGTTTTACTGAAGCACCAAATTTAAGATTGCATTCACCAGTATCAACATTCCACAGTTTTAAAGATTCCCCATTACCACAAGTGAGAAGCATTCTATCATTTGGGCTCCACGCAACAAAGGAAATAGGACTTTTGTGACCCTCGAGGCAGTACTTCTTGGTTAATGTATCATCTTCTTCCACCTACATCATCTCTGGGGGTTAGACATGACAAGAATTTGAAGTTGTAATACAAGCGGGGAAATGAGTTAACATGGCACATAAATTGTATAAAGACTAAACGTGAATGCCAATAAAAAACAGAAAATATTCTTCTGGATGAAAACATGTGATTTTGCAAGAGGGTGGTTACAGTATTCATATAAATCACGCCTACTACCTTTAAATGAGCTGTAAAAATTAAAAATTAAAATAGAATCAAAAGGATGCATAGTCATAACTCGTAACCTCACAACTTATGGTGTTTTCACACATGTATATTTCAGTTAACATACTTACACCCTCATCTCTCCACTAGCTTTGAATAGGAAACATCAATGATGATCAACAGGAAAGGGAACATAGGCAACAGTGCTAGGCTTTTGACACATCTTACAGTGTGTACATGAGAGCTATGAAATGTCATCTACTTCACTCAAGATGTACGTTTTCCACGCAACCCTTGTACAAATAAAGTTCAATTAGCATAAATAGACCAGCTTATATGATGTTTCATGAGCCCCATTAACTTATGCAGTGAACTTCACAACAACACAAATGCACGTGACCGTATTAAAGCTGTGTTTGGCATTGCATTGGATTATGATAATCCAGCTTATCCAAAAAGCTTTTGTCTATTTAGTGTTTATTTAACCATCTTGTCTCTAGTTTCGTGTCTATTTTCCGAAATTATAGAATAAGCACATCGCAGCACAGTTCAGCAACCGCACACTGAGCCTAAGTCTTCACAGGTCCAGTTAAAATGAAGCATATGAACAAACCAGAAAGAAGACCAAGATCTCACATGAGAAGCATGATCTTCCCAAGCCCAGGTTTGTATCACTACTCAGTTGAATATAGTCCCATCTGCCTATCATAGCATAAAAATTGGAAGAGAAGACGACATTAATCATATTTAGAGAGATATCGTGGTAATATGCATATGACAAAGATGAATGATGGGAATATGATAAAAGAGGACGGCAGAAAAGGCCGTTAATAAAAGCATGAACAGGAAAAACTACTGCCAGTCGTAGGTGGAAATCAGTATGGTCTCCAACAATCATCTTTTCTCATCGATATTCATAGCAATACAAAATAGGAAACTATAAAATACTACTATACTATGGAAGTAATTCAGTGTTATTTCGTACAAGTAATAAAAAATATTGAACAAATTAGTGGCTAAAATTCAAAAAAGGTTTGGCTACATGTACTCGAAAACATCATTTTATTTTGACTTGTTCATGGGTGGCCCAGCCTGGCAACATCAAAATGGCAAAACTTTTCTTATTCAGGGAAAACTCTGAAACTAACTAATAAATTTGGAAAATAATTAAATGCATACTTTATTCAGGGAATTTTCTATCAGGGAAATGGAAAAACTTTTCTTAAGCACAGCACAGTTATCCTTTCTTGAGCCAAGAGTAAAAATAATCAGAAGCTCTCAAGAATCCCACTTTTCTTCAACCAGACCCCAGAGCCATGGCAGCCAACATGGGAGATGAGCTCCCAGGTGGCCAATCAAGGGTGAGGGCTCATGGCCTCTTTGCCTGAAGGATGGCATAACAACCATTCTAGGTGGCTGAGTGCTTACTAGGAGCAAAACCAGAAGCAAGAGAAAGATGCATATTTTTCTACTGTACACTTCCTTGAATAAATTTTATCCATCATGAATGAAGTTTTTAGTAATGATCAGCAACGATCATATGTAACAAGGATATCTGACAGGCTTGACAGAGTGTAGAACTTCTATTCATAGTCAGATTCAGCAGAGGTAAAGAGCGTCCTAAATATAAACGTGTCACGGTGAATACTACACTTCCAAGAGTTCAACAGAGTATCTCACTGCGGATAGTACTTAATGCAGTCTGTCAGCTTATCTACAACTCTGGCAGTTTGGAGCAAGCTCTGTACTAATAAATATATCGTATTACACTGCTCGCTTGAGCAATGTTCCAACAGTTAAAAAGTACTGTCAGAGTGAAACAGTTTATTCACTTTATATGTTATTCAATGATGTTAGGTATAGCTGGGAGCAGAAAAACAAGCCTATTCTATTGTGCCCTGAATCTGATGGTTCTGCTTCAAAATTCTAAAGTGCCAGGAGAACAAAATATAATCTTAGCATTATTTATGCAAGTAACAAGGCACATTGCTTTTCAGGTCAATGTTAGGGTGTATAACTATACCTTCCAAATGATGGCCGTACAATCACTTGAAGATGATGCCAGGTAGTTTCCATCATTTGAAAACCTTACAAACCAAACTTCGTTTTTATGAGCACATAATATCTGCAAACAAGCATAGAAGTTTCAAGTATCCATCTCTGCCATACGGCCCCAGCACCCAAGCATGGACTATGTCTACTCATTTAGGATACATAAATAGTGTATATGAATACTCATCCCCTTTTGACAAACAAAATTAATAGTCTTGTGGATATTGGTTTTGAAATATCATAACTCATAACCATCTCACTGAGGATTGAGCAATGTTTGAAACCCACAGGACACTTGTACTGAACAGTAAGTTTTATGTGAATTAGCATGGTGACTATGGGAAGCATAAAAGCGAATGAAGCAGATTAATTTATACTTCCGGTGCAAAGATTACAAAATGGTACAAGTCCTGCCTCGCTGATGGAAAAGGAGCACTTCGTACTTCTGAAGCACAAGTTCCAGTTGAATGATAATTATATGCTTCCAATAGCCAACACAAGGAGGGATGGTGCTGCAGATATAGCAACATCATGGAACAGAAATTTAAAGACCATATGTAAATAGACATGCTGAAGCGTGCTCTGCGAACTACTCAATAGAAGTTGCTGTATTCAAGTTTCTGCTTCGATAACTCTAGTTTCTGAGTGTGGCATACAATTTCTCATTTCTTATAAATCTGACAGGCTACGAAATTTATCTAGAAGCTGATAGGAAAAACCAAGAACTACAAAAACTCACACCTGCGCACAGTCGGAAGGGATCTGCTCTTCATGGCACTTGTGATCCTCAAATAGAGTGACCTCATCCGGCAGATTATGATATATGCACGAAGCAACCTGCTGAATAACCGCAGTCTCCACCAAATGCTCAAGCCGCCCACTTGGCACACGGAACCATGGCGGCAACGCCTCAACCAAATCCAAGAAAAGCCCAATCCTGCATTCAGCCACAGCCTCTGGTGCAACCGCGCCCTCGGACGTGACCACTGCGCGAGCCAGCCAGTGCACACATCTTCTGTCGATGGCAAGAGGGGCGATCCGACGCGAGAGCACCTCCGTTGCAAGGCGTAGACCAGCGTCCCCAGTGCCCAGCAGCTCCAGGAAGTGCCCTCTCCACACCAAAAACTCCGCGACCGCACGGTTCCTTTCGGTAATGCCGGTAAGAGAGTCAATAGTGGCCGCGCACGCGTCCCACCGGCCAGACATTACGTCGAGCAGGAGGCGGTCGTGCTCCGGGGGGTACAGCGGCACACCGGACTCCGCCTCAAGCGTGGCTGCCGCCTTCCGGTAACCGAGGGAGTAGAGCGACTGCGCGATGAGCCGCACGAGCTCCTCGCGGCGTGGGGTCTGCCCCTTCTGGACCGCGGCATGGGGGAGAGAGCTCTCGGGCTGGTCCATGGACACGCCGAATTCGCCAGCTTGAGGGATTTTACGCCCCCAGCAATAGCAAAACCCGGAAAAGGGACGTCAGCTGCGGAGAGAGTGATTCGGAACAACTGTCGGATCAAAACAGCCGGAAAAAGGAACAAAATTCTGCGCTTCGAGGGACTGGAGAAGAACAGTTGATAACTGGTCAAAATCTGCGCGCCCGATGCCAGGAAAAATGGGAGGAGAACTCGAAATTCCGAGAGCTTCTTGGTGTGACGACGCGATTTTGGAAGAGGGGTTGTGGGATTTTGAAATGATCAGATCAAAATTGTGGGGAGTTTTGGTTTCCTGGTGGATCTGTGGGCCGATAAAAGTAGATATTTTGGGAATGCATACACAGCTCGGACGGTTGTTTTCGAACGGGACGCTGGAGGGGCCATGGCCGTCCATTATACATTGGAGTTGAATCCGAGCCGCACGAGCTCACTAGACGAGGATAAGATCGGCGGTGGGGTCCCGAGTTGGCTTTGTTCTCATGATGCACTTCTTCCCCACGTCCGGGTTCGTAATTTTCCTCGGATTTTATGTTAAAACTAGGTAAATGCCCGTGCGTTGCAACGGGGCATAATATTCTAATGGTTTAACAATAATCACGAGGCATTACTTCTTTTCTTATCTTTCATCCACTGCCTTCATGTCTCCACCTACCTAATTCAAACTTATCATCTTTGTCAATGGCGCATCCGGCTCACAATCTCCCTTTCTCCACCTCATTTCAAACACACACAATATTTTTCTTGGATATTCGTTTCTTATAATCTGCTTCTATCATTGGGCATCCAATCTAATCACATCCCCGTATTACCGAAGGTTCATATGCATTATATTTGCCACCACAACGGAGAAAAATAATGTCATGGAATCTGATCAAACCAGTATTACAAACCAAGTTCCAATAGCTTTAAGTTAACTGCATAATTGATCTTTTTTCATTATCCATTTCTTTAATCATGTCAGAATAATTATTTTGATCTTACATTTTTTGAACAAGGTACAGACGTCGACGCTCATACATACGCACATACATTCATTCCTATGAACACACACACGCACACCCTTCCTCCCACTAAACACGCATCGCCGAACGGCTTGAAATAAATTCAGGAAATGACGAGTACCAGGGTCAAGTCTAGGACTTGAACCTAGTGGACTGAAGATACCATTGTCCTCCTAACCATCCAACCACATGTTGGTTTGCATTTGACCTAACTATGTTTAGTAGACTCTATTATTTTTAAGAGAACGAAAATATTTAAGAAGTGACATGGTGTTAACATAGAAAGTATGACAAAGCCAGAAAAGATTTAAGAAATATTACCAAAATCATGTAATGAATGTAGATTCGCTCCGGGGATCAAAAAATAGGAACATAGAAAGTATGACAAAGTCAAAAAAGTTATACTATACATGGTGTTAACCTAAGCATTATTAGTCGTCAATTACTCCCATTATGGCGGCAGCCACAGAATCCAATGTTTGTGAGGTTGGTACAATATTTTCAAGTTTCTTACCAGTGAATATGTTGGCTTGACCTCTCTTCTCTGTTACATGTTACTTGCATATTTGCGGGATATAATCTACTGGGAAGAAAACAAAAAAGTCATGTCCGTGCACTTTGATGGTTATCCAAAAATACAATGGTAGTCCCAAATTGCATCGGTGTTCTCATCACTCAACAAATCCACGTAGGGATCCATTGTTGTGCCAAACAACAACAAAGCACTGCTCGACTCTCTCCGCTCTCTCTCTCTCTCTCTCATCTGCACAGCAATAAGAAATAGCAAAAACAGCATCCGTGCAGCATACTATATCTCTTCCACTTCCTAAACTATCTTATCTGTGAGTAGCATCAAGGTAATAAGCATAGAAAATCTCATCTCATCTCTCTCTCTCTCTCCCTCTCCCTCTCTCTTTCCCTGCTTGGCCCGCTACAGCACCGTGCTCTCCTGCCTCAGCAGCGGCCGGTCTCCCCTACCATTCCCTATGTGCAGCAACGCGGTGGCCTGCGCCTCGGCATCCTTGTACGAGGAGCAGCAACCCTCAGCCAGGAGCAGGCCGTCATCCTCGTTCAGCGCTGCCGATGGTAGCACAAAGGCGAGGCGACGACCTCGTCTAGGGCACAGCTTGGAGGCGGGGTGGCTCGACTGCGCTCGTCTCTACTCGCTCGCCACGTCACCGCCGATCCACACCCACCACCACTGTCTCCCAATCCCATCACTGCGAAGAGGGGAAGCAGAGCCTCACCAATGAGCACCGAGCAGAGAGAGTTGCTGAGCCGGACGGGGAGCGGGCGGCGATGGCGGCTTCAAGAGAGAAGAGATGGGTATGTGTGGCGGCTGTGCTTAGGACGAGGAGGCAACGCCCATGGCGAAGATAACGAGCGAGGGCATCAAATCATATCGGATCGGGGACTGCATCCCGATAATTTTGGACGCGATGAATGTGCGAGGGGAAAAAAAGCTGTCGACGACGGCCGAGAGACGCATGGACTCCTGCACGCCTTTGTATCGGGCCTTTCTGGGCCTGCGCACGTTGGCCACAGGACAACGGAACGAGCGAAGGCTGGACGAAGATCGACGACGTAAGAGGGGAAACGGAACGTTCCGTTTTTTTTAGGTAGTAGAGATTTGATCATAGATTTTATATTAGCAAAAAATAAATTATATACAACAAGAATTGTACTTATTATTGGGTGCATGTTTAAATAAAGACGCCGATAACGTCCACACGTGTAGGCGTTAAGGGGTCTGCCCACACAGTTCGTGTGGTGTTTAAGAGGATCAGCCCACACGCCTACGTATGGGCAAACCAAGTAATGCCCACACGCCTCTTTTTTTCCTCGCGGTCCCTCTCACATGCATGCGTGTGGGCAAAATAGATAACGCCCACACGCCCGTACATCAGGCCTCGTACCTTATGGTCCCGCACGCCCCGCGTGACAGTCAGCAGTGTCCCCGCAGTTGCCATTGTCTGGATCCTCTTCCATGTTCATTTAACTGCACTTGCCATGGTTGCTCAACTGCGGTTGTCATGTATGGTCAGGTCTACTACAGTTGCCATGATTTTAAAACTTTAGGAGTTGCCACCTGCTAACACAGTTGAGAGAGTTGCCATGTGCTCACAAGCACGCTAGGGCAGTTGCCATGAAAAGGAATAGTTGTCATCTGCTTACGTGCACGCTAGGTCAGCTGCCATGTACCATGCAAAAACACATGGCAACTCGGGTAAAAAAGAGTTGTTATCTGCTTACGTGTACACTAGGCAGTTGTCGTGTACCCAACAAAACACATGGCAACTGACATGTTCGAGTAAAAAAAAGTTGCCATCTGCTTACAAGCATAGTAGGGCAGTTGTCATGTACACTGCAAAACACATGGCAAATAGCAGCTTGGGTGTGGGAGAGGATACGGGCGTGTGGGCAAGATGACAAATGCCCACACACCAACCCTTGTGCGTGAGTGAAAATCGGCGTGTGCGCGAACTGCTAAACGCTCACACACCGGGCCCCTCCTTGTGGTGAAACGGACGTGTGGGCGACCGGATGAATGCCCACACACCAGCCCAGTCCTACGTCGCACCACAAACATGCCAAGATTCATGCACACACAAATGGACGCGGATCCACGCGTGTGGGCGAGATGCAAACGCCCACACGTGTGGGCATTAGTGTTTCCGTTAAATAATGTTTCAAATGATATAATTTTTATTACATGAACTTATGATTTACTAGTAGTCAAATGTATGATCAAATTTGACATTAAGTACGAGGAAGAATAATAATTTTGGATGGCGCAAATAATGAATGAAGCTCATGAAGACCAACCCTACTTAGTTCCAGGTCGACAGTCACCAAGGCCTTGTACAAAGCCTAGAAATATGCCACTTTTGTTCAATAATGAATTTCTATTTTAGAAAAGACATTGGGCAACTTATGTCGGATAATTATCAAGAAAAAAAGTAGTTGATACAATTAAAATGACACAAAACGACCTGCAAAATATACACTGCCCTTCGAAGCTTGAAAATGCACCAAACCAGGCTTTGAAGGCCGCAATAGCCATTTGCTGCCAGAAACAACGGCCAGGCCGTCGATGAACTCAAAGTTTTAGGGGGTTGTGGGTGCAGTGGCTCATACCTCTTTTTAGTGATCCGGTAAAGGAACAGAAAGTATCCCGTATCTATTTTTTTTCATAGATGACCCTGGATAATCGAACCCACAAGAGGAAGGCTTCCTTGAAGTGATGGTCTCTCGCAAGCTTCCATTAAAGGAACAATTTCAGCTTTTAACCAAAATAATCAAGCAAATGGCGATTCAAACACTTATGACAAAAATAGGTACGGGCATGAGGTCTTAATGCTTACAACCATGTATTTGCGTTGGGACCAAATATGATCTTAATTTGTGTGCTGGAAGTCACCCATCGAGATGTGTGATACCTCTCCAATGTATCTATAATTTTTGATTGTTCCATGCTATTATATTACCCCTTTTGGATGTTTATGGGCTTTATTTTACACATTTATATCATTTTTGGGACTAACCTACTAACCGGAGGCCCAGCCCATAATTGCTGTGTTTTTGCCTATTTCAGTATTTCGAACAAAAGGAATATCAAACGGAGTCCAAACGGAATGAAACCTTCGGGAGCGTGATTTTTGGAACGAACGTGATCCAGAGGACTTGGAGTGCAAGTCAAGAAGCAGCCGAGGCGGCCACGAGATAGGAGGGCGCGCCCACCCCCTCTGGGCGCGCCCCCTTTCTTGTGGGCCCCTCGGGCGGCCACCGACATACTTCTTCCTCCTATATAAGTCTACATACCCCGAAAACATCCAGGGAGCAATGAAACACAATTTCCACCACCGTAACCTTCTATATCCGCGAGATTCCATCTTGGAGCCTTCGTCGGCGCTCCGTCGGAGGGGGAATCGACCACGGAGGGCTTCTACATCAATACCATAGCCCCTTCGATGAGTTGTGAGTAGTTTACCACAGACATTTGGGTCCATAGTTATTAGCTAGATGGCTTCTTCTCTCTTTTTGGATCTCAATACAATGTTCTCCCCCTCTCTTGTGGAGATTTATTCGATGTAAACTCTTTTTGCGGTGTGTTTGTCGAGATCCGATGAATTGTGGGTTTATGATCAAGTTTATCTATGAGAAATATTTGAATCTCCTCTGAATTCTTTTATGTATGATTGAGTTATCTTTGCAAGTCTCTTCGAATTATCAATTTGGTTTGGCCTACTAGATTGATCTTTCTTGCAATGGGAGAAGTGCTTAGCTTTGGGTTCAATCTTGCGGTGTCCTTACCCAGTGACAGAAAGGGTTGCAAAGCACGTATTGTATTGTTGCCATCGAGGATAAAAAGATGGGGTTTATATCATATTGCATGAGTTTATCCCTCAACATCATGTCATCTTGCTTAATGCGTTACTCTGTTCTTTTTGAACTTAATACTCTAGATGCAGGCAGGAGTCGGTCGATGTGTGGAGTAATATTAGTAGATGCAGGTAGGAGTCGGTCTACTTGTCACGGACGTGATTGTTGGGGAACATTGCAGAAAATTAAAAATTTTCCTACGGTTTCACCAAGATCCATCTATGAGTTCATCTAAGCAATGAGTCAAGGGAGTGAGTTTGCATCTACATACCACTTGTAGATCGCGTGCGGAAGCTTTCAAGGGGATGGTGATGATGGAGTCGTACTCGACGTGATTCAAATCACCGATGTCCAAGTGCTGAACGGACAGCACCTCCGCGTTCAACACACGTACGGGACGGGAGACGTCTCCTCCTTTCTTGATCCAGCAAGGGGGAAGGAGAGGTTGATGATGATCCAGCAGCACGACGGCGTGGTGGTGGATGCAGCAGAACTCCAGCAGGGCTTCGCCAAGCGACTACGGGAGGAGGACGAGGTGTAGCAGGGGGAGGGAGGCACCAAGCACAAGGGTGCGGCTGCCCTCCCCCTGCCCTCCTTTATATAGGCCCCCAGGGGGGGCACCGGCCCTGGGAGATTGGATCTCCCAAGGGGGCGGCGGCCAAGGGGGGAGGAGTGCCCCCCAAGGCATGTGGTGCGCCCCCCCACCCTAGGGTTTCAACCCTAGGCGCAGGGGTGGGCCTAGGGGGGCGCACCAGCACACTCTGGGCTGGCTCCCCCCCCTTCAGCCCATGGGGCCCTCCGGGATGGGTGGCCCCACCCGGTGGACCCCCGGGACCCTTCCGGTGGTCCCGGTACAATACCGGGTGACCCCGAAACTTTCCCGATGGCCGAAATACCACTTCCTATATATTATTCTTTACCTCCGGACCATTCCGAAACTCCTCGTGACGTCCGGATCTCATCCGGGACTCCGAACAACATTCGGTATACTGCATACTCATATTCATACAACCCTAGCATCACCGAACCTTAAATGTGTAGACCCTACGGGTTTGGGAGACACGCAGACATGACCGAGACGACTCTCGAGCAATAACCAACAGCGGGATCTGGATACCCATGTTGGATCCCACATGCTCCTCGATGATTTCATCGGTTGAACCACGATGTCGAGGATTCGATCAAACCCTGTATACAATTCCCTTTGTCAATCGGTACGTTACTTGCCCGAGACTCGATCATCGGTATCCAAATACCTTGTTCAGTCTCGTTACCGGCAAGTCACTTTACTCGTACCGTAATGCATGATCCCATGACCAACCACTTGGTCACTTTGAGCTCGTTATGATGATGCATTACCGAGTGGGCCCAGAGATACCTCTCCGTCATACGGAGTGACAAATCCCAGTCTCGATCCGTGTCAACCCAACAGACACTTTCGGAGATACCTGTAGTGCACCTTTATAGTCACCCAGTTACGTTGTGACGTTTGATACACCCAAAGCACTCCTACAGTATTCGGGAGTTACACGATCTCATGGTCTAAGGAAGAGATACTTGACATAGGGAAAGCTCTAGCAAACGAACTACACGATCTTATGCTATGCTTAGGATTGGGTCTTGTCCATCACATCATTCTCCTAATGATGTGATCCCGTTATCAACAACATCCAATGTCCATAGCTAGGAAATCATGACTATCTGTTGATCACAACGAGCTAGTCAACTAGAGGCAGGGCCGGTCCTGAGATTTTGGGGGCCCGGGGCGAACTAAAAATTGGAGGCCCTTAATATACATATCATTGTAATATATGTATATGTAAATTATTATCAGTAACACTTAAATGCATCCAAAACTAGCACGCTTATGAAATAATTATACATATTACCTTCAAGTTTTCTTTGAACATTCCTAGATGCAAATTCACTTATGATGGGGTCGATGTCGATCTCATCCAATAATTTCTTCTCGATGCATAATGTTGCCAAACCATTTAACCTCTCTTGAGTAATTGTTGACATCAAATAATTCTTCAATAATTTTAACTTCGAAAAACATCTTTCAGCCGATGGGTCCATCACAGGCACAGTCAATAAAAATCTGAATATAACTTTCAATACCTCCATGTTGTATGTGTATCAATTTCTCCACTTCCATATTCTTTTTCCTTTTGTCGCTACCCGATGGATATTTCTTCTTACTGGAGCACGTCATAATAACAGACACACAATGCTGAAAACAAAACTATTTGTTCTATCAATTGTTGAACAGTGCCGGCTACGCATCAAATGCATTTTCTTGTATCAATATTATATGAATCTACCTCAATACCTGATGGAGTGATGGTCAAAATTCCAGTGCGTGTGCGTAACTGCGTATATAAATACACAGTGAACTACACAGCGCATAGAGTCTGCACTCTGCAGAGGATTGAGAACAGCCCTGATTGAGAAGAGAACAATTGAGAAATTTGCAAATGCCAAAAGGGGGCCCGGAATTGAAATCATATCAGCGGCAAACATAACCAGATTAGGAAGGAAATTACCAGGGGGCGGCGAGGCGGGAGTGCCTGCGTGTACGGCGGCGTCGGCGAACATCAGCTAGGGCTGGGACCTGGGAATTGTGATGGAGCAGTCGAACAGAATAGGAAGGGGCCGATGATCGCTCTTTTATTACTTGAAAGGAAATACTACCGCTGATAGCTCGCTATCGAACGACCTGATCGCTGCCTCGCTGGGATCAGCAGATCGCCAGATCGGCCTGCTGCTCCCTGGCGCGCGTCTATATGGGCCATAGCCCTAGCCATACACACCCTCGGGGGGCCCCTGGATTTTGGGGGCCCGGGGCGGTCGCCCCCCCTGCCCCCCTCAGGGCCGGCCCTGACTAGAGGCTCACTAGGGACATATTGTGGTCTATGTATTCACACGTGTATTACGATTTCCGGATAATACAGTTATAGCATGAATAAAAGACAATTATCATGAACAATGAAATATAATAATACTTTTATTATTGCCTCTAGGGCATATTTCCAACAGTCTCCCACTTGCACTAGAGTCACCAATCTAGTTACATTGTGATGAATCGAACACCCATAGAGTTCTGGTGTTGATCATGTTTTGCTCGCGAGAGAGGTTTAGTCAATAGATCTGCGACATTCAGATCTGTATGTACTTTGCAAATATCTATGTCTCCATCTTGAACATTTTCACGGATGGAGTTGAAACGACGCTTGATGTGCCTGGTCTTCTTGTGAAACCTGGGTTCCTTGGCAAGGGCAATAGCTCCAGTGTTGTCACAGAAGAGTTTAATCGGCCCCGACGCATTGGGTATGACTCCTAGGTTGGTGATGAACTCCTTCACCCAAATCGCTTCATAAGCTGCCTCCGAGGCTGCCATGTACTCCGCTTCACACGTAGATCTCGCCACGACACTCTACTTGCAGCTGCACTAGCTTACTGCTCCACCATTCAACATATACACGTATCCGGTTTGTGACTTAGAGTCATCCAGATCTGAGTCGAAGCTAGCGTCGACGTAACCCTTTACGACGAGCTCTTCGTCACCTCCATAAACGAGAAACATGTCCTTTGTCCTTTTTAGGTACTTCAGGATATTCTTGACCGCTGTCCAGTGTTCCTTGCCGGGATTACTTTGGTACCTTGATACCAAACTTACGGCAAGGTTTACATCAGGTCTGGTACACAGCATGGCATACATAATAGATCCTATGGCTGAAGCATAGGGGATGACACTCATCTCTTCTTTATCCTTTGCCGTGGTCGGTGACTAAGTCGAGCTCAATCTCACACCTTGTAACATACGCAAGAACCCTTTCTTGGACTGATCCATTTTGAACCTTTTCAAAATCTTATCAAGGTATGTGCTTTGTGAAAGACCTATGAGGCGTCTCGATCTATCTCTATAGATCTTGATGCCTAATATATAAGCAGCTTCTCCAAGGTCCTTCATTGAAAAACACTTATTCAAGTAGGCCTTAATGCTGTCCAGAAGTTCTATATCATTTCCCATCAAGAGTATGTCATCTACATATAATATGAGAAATGTTACAGAGCTCCCACTCACTTTCTTGTAAACGCAGGCTTCTCCATAAGTCTGCATAAACCCAAACGCTTTGATCATCTCATCAAAGCGAATGTTCCAACTCCGAGATGCTTGCACCAGTTCATAAATGGATCGCTGGAGCTTGCATACTTTGTTAGCGTTCTTAGGATCGACAAAACCTTCCGGCTGCATCATATACAGCTCTTCCTTAAGATGTCCGTTAAGGAATGCCATTTTGACGTCCATCTGCCATATCTCATAATCATAGTATGCGGCAATTGCTAACATGATTCGGACGGACTTCAGCTTCGCTACGGGAGAGAATGTCTCGTCGTAGTCAATCCCTCGAACTTGTCGATAACCCTTAGCGACAAGTCGAGCTTTATAGATGGTAATATTACCATCCGCATCCGTCTTCTTCTTAAAAATCCATTTGTTTTCTATCGCTCGCCGATCATCGGGCAAGTCTGTCAAAGTCCATACTTTGTTTTCATACATGGATTCTATCTCGGATTTCATGGCTTCAAGCCATTTGTTGGAATCTGGGCCCGCCATCGCTTCTTCATAGTTCGAAGGTTCACCGTTGTCTAACAACATGATTTCCAGGACAGGGTTGCTGTACCACTCTGGTGTGGAATGAGTCCTTGTGGACCTACGAAGTTCAGTAGCAACTTGATCCGAAGTACCTTGATCATCATCGTTGTTTTCCTCTTCAGTTGGTGTGGGCATCACAGGAACATTTTCCTGAGCTGCACCACTTTCCCGTTTGAGAGGTAGTACTTCATCGAGTTCTACTTTCCTCCCACTTACTTCTTTCGAGAGAAACTCTTTTTCTAGAAATCATCCGTTCTTGGCAACAAAGATCTTGCCCTTGGATCTTAAGTAGAAGGTATACCCGACAGTTTCCTTAGGGTATCCTATGAAGACGCATTTTTCCGACTTGGGTTCGAGCTTTTCAGGTTGAAGTTTCTTGACATAAGCATCGCATCCCCAAACTTTTAGAAATGACAACTTAGGTTTCTTCCCAAACCATAATTCATACGGTGTTGTCTCAACGGATTTAGACAGTGCCCTATTTAAAGTGAATGTAGCTGTCTCTAGAGCGTATCCCCAAAATGATAGCGGTAAATTGGTAAGAGACATCATAGACCGCAGCATATCCAATAGAGTGCGATTACGACGTTCAGACACACCGTTACGCTGAGGTGTTCCAGGCGGCGTGAGTTGTGAAACGATTCCACATTTCCTTAAGTGTGTACCAAATTCGTGACTTAAGTATTCTCCTCCACGATCTGATCGTAGGAACTTTATCTTTCGGTCACGTTGATTCTCCACCTCATTCTGAAATTCCTTGAACTTTTCAAAGGTTTCAGACTTGTGTTTCATTAAGTAGACATACCCATATCTACTCAAGTCATCAGTGAGAGTGAGAACATAATGATATCCTCCGCGAGCCTCAACGCTCATTGGACCGCACACATCGGTATGTATGATTTCCAACAAGTTGGTTGCTCGCTCCATTGTTCCGGAGAACGGTGTCTTGGTCATTTTGCCCATGAGGCATGGTTCGCATGTGTCAAACGATTCATAATCAAGAGACTCTAAAAGTCCATCAGCATGGAGCTTCTTCATGCGCTTGACACCAATGTGACCAAGGCGGCAGTGCCACAAGTATGTGGGACTATCGTTATCAACTTTACATCTTTTGGCATCCACACTATGAACATGTGTAATATTACGCTCAAGATTCATTAAGAATAAACCATTGACCATCGGAGCATGACCATAAAACATATCTCTCATATAAATAGAACAACCATTATTCTCAGATTTAAATGAGTAGCCATCTCGTATTAAACGAGATCCTGATACAATGTTCATGCTCAAACTTGGCACTAAATAACAATTATTAAGGTTCAAAACTAATCCCGTAGGTAAATGTAGAGGCAGCGTGCCGACGGCGATCACATCGACTCTGGAACCATTCTCGACGCGCATCGTCACCTCGTCCTTCGCCAGTCTTCGTTTACTCCACAGCTCCTGCTGTGAGTTACAAATATGAGTAACGGCACCGGTATCAAATACCCAGGAGTTACTACGAGTACTGGTAAGGTACACATCAATTACATGTATATCAAATATACCTTTGGTGTTGCCGGCCTTCTTATCCGCTAAGTATTTGGGGCAATTCCGCTTCTAGTGACCCTTCCCCTTGCAATAAAAGCACTCAGTCTCAGGCTTGGGTCCATTCTTTGACTTCTTCCCGGTAACTGGCTTACCGGGCGCGGCGACATCTTTGCCGTCCTTCTTGAAATTCTTCTTGCCCTTGCCCTTCTTGAACTTAGTGGTCTTATTGACCATCAACACTTGATGTTCTTTCTTGATTTCAGCCTCTGCTGACTTCAGCATTGAGAACACTTCAGGAATGGTCTTCACCATCCCCTACATGTTATAGTTCATCACAAAGCTCTTGTAGCTTGGTGGGAGCGACTGGAGGATTCTATCAATGACCGCCTCATCTGGGAGGTTAATACTACCGTCGTCCTAAGTAAACAAGATGCATAAAGATAATAAACATCTCATGCAATTATATAGTTGTGACATGATATGGCCAATATCATACAGCTCCATTGATCTCCATCTTCGGGGCTCCATGATCATCTTGTCACCGGCTTGACACCATGATCTCCATCATCGTGTATTCATGAAGTTGTCACGCCAACGACTACTTCTACTTCTATGGCTAACGCGTTTAGCAATAAAGTAAAGTAGTTTACATGGCGTTCTTCAATGACACGCAGGTCATACAAAAATAAAGACAACTCCTATGGCTCCTGCCGGTTGTCATACTCATTGACATGCAAGTCGTGAATCCTATTACAAGAACATGATCTCATACATCACAATTCATCATTCATCACAACTTCTGGCCATATCACATCACATGAACAATCGCTGCAAAAACAAGTTAGACGTCCTCTAATTGTTGTTGCATCTTTTACGTGGCTGCAATTGGGTTCTAGCAAGAACGTTTTCTTACCTACGAATAACCACAACATGATTTTGTCAACTTCTATTTACCCTTCATAAGGACCCTTTTCATCGAATCCGCTTCAACTAAAGTGGGAGAGACAGACACCCGCCAGCCACCTTATGCAACTAGTGCATGTCAATCGGTGGAACCGGTCTCACGTAAGCGTACGTGTAAGGTTGGTCCGGGCTGCTTCATCCCACAATACCGCTGAAGCAAGAAAATGCTAGTAGTGGGAAGCAAGTTGACAAGATCCACGCCCACAACAAAATTGTGTTCTACTCGTGCATTAGAGAACTACGCATAGACCTAGCTCATGATGCCACTGTTGGGGAACGTTGCAGAAAATTAAATTTTTTCCTACGGTTTCACCAAGATCCATCTATGAGTTCATCTAAGAAACGAGTCAAGGGAGTGAGTTTGCATCTACATACCACTTGTAGATCACGTGCAGAAGCTTTCAAGGGGATGGTGATGATGGAGTCGTACTCGACGTGATTCAGATCACCGATGCCCAAGTGCTGAACGGACAACATCTCCGCGTTCAACACACGTACGGGACGGGATACGTCTCCTCCTTCTTGATCCAGCAAGGGGGAAGGAGAGGTTGATGATGATCCAGCAGCACGACGGCGTGGTGGTGGATGCAGCAGAACTCCAGCAGGGCTTCGCCAAGCGACTACGGGAGGAGGACGAGGTGTAGCAGGGGGAGGGAGGCGCCAAGCACAAGGGTGCGGCTGCCCTCCCCCTTGCCCTCCTTTATATAGCCCCCCAGGGGGGCGCCGGCCCTGGGAGATTGGATCCCCCAAGGGGGCGGCGGCCAAGGGGGGAGGAGTGCCCCCCAAGGCATGTGGTGCGCCCCCCCACCCTAGGGTTTTAACCCTAGGCGCAGGGGTGGGCCTAGGGGGGCGCACCAGCCCACTCTGGGCTGGCTCCCTCCCTTCAGCCCATGGGGCCCTCCGGGATGGGTGGCCCCACCCGGTGGACCCCCGGGACCCTTCCGGTGGTCCCGGTACAATACCGGGTGACCCCAAAACTTTCCCGATGGCCGAAATACCACTTCCTATATATTATTCTTTACCTCCGAACCATTACGAAACTCCTCGTGACGTCCGGGATCTCATCCGGGACTCCGAACAACATTCGGTATACTGCATACTCATATTCATACAACCCTAGCGTCACCGAACCTTAAGTGTGTAGACCCTACGGGTTTGGGAGACACGCAAACATGACCGAGACGACTCTCGGGTAATAACCAACAGCGGGATCTGGATACCCATGTTGTCTCCCACATGCTCCTCGATGATTTCATCGGTTGAACCACGATGTCGAGGATTCGATCAAATCCCGTATACAATTCCCTTTGTCAATCGGTACGTTACTTGCCCGAGACTCGATCATCGGTATCCCAATACCTTGTTCAGTCTCGTTACCGGCAAGTCACTTTACTCGTACCGTAATGCATGATCCCGTGACCAACCACTTGTTCACTTTGAGCTCATTATGATGATGCATTACCGAGTGGGCCCAGAGATACCTCTCCATCATACGGAGTGACAAATCCCAGTCTCGATCCGTGTCAACCCAACAGACACTTTCGGAGATACCTGTAGTGCACCTTTATAGTCACCCAGTTACGTTGTGACGTTTGATACACTCAAAGCACTCCTACGGTATCCGGGAGTTACACGATCTCATGGTCTAAGGAAGAGATACTTGACATAGGAAAAGCTCTAGCAAACGAACTACACGATCTTATGCTATGCTTAGGATTGGGTCTTGTCCATCACATCATTCTCCTAATGATGTGATCCCGTTATCAACGACATCCAATGTCCATAGCCAGGAAACCATGACTATCTGTTGATCACAACGAGCTAGTCAACTAGAGGCTCACTAGGGACATATTGTGGTCTATGTATTCACACGTGTATTACGATTTCCGGATAATACAGTTATAGCATGAATAAAAGACAATTATCATGAATAATGAAATATAATAATACTTTTATTATTGCCTCTAGGGCATATTTCCAACAGTGATGCCTATATACATGATCATGCCTAGATAATCTCATAATTATTCGCTTTTCTATCAATTGCTCGACAGTAATTTGTTCACCCACTTTAATACTTATGCTATCTTGAGAGAAGCCACTAGTGAAACCTATGGCCCCCGGGTCTATCTTTTATCATATAAACTTTCAATCTACTTCTATTTACATCTTTACTTTTTGCATCTATATTATAAAATACCAAAAATATATTTATCTTATCATATTACCTCAATCAGATCTCACTTCGCAAGTGGCCGTGAAGGGATTGACAACCCCTTTATTGCGTTGGTTGCGAGTTCTTTGTTTGTTTGTGTAGGTGTGTGGGACTTTTGAGGAGCCTCCTACTGGATTGATACCTTGGTTCTCAAAAACTGAGGGAAATACTTACGCTACTATTGCTGCATCACCCTTTCCTCTTCAAGGAAAACCAACACAAGCTCAAGACATAGCAAGAAGGATTTCTGGCGCCGTTGCCGGGGAGGTCTTCGCTCAAGTCAAGACATACCAAGTATCCATCACAAACCCATCTCCCTCGCATTTACATTATTTGCCATTTGCCTCTCATTTTCCTCTCCCGCACTTCACCCTTGCCGTTTTATTCGCCCTCTCTTTCCCAATCTCCTCCTCTCTTTTTGCTTGCCTTTTTGTGTTTGCTTGTGTGTTGGATTACTTGTTGCCATAGCGCAAGATAATACCAAATTGTGTGATTTCTCCAATACCAATAATAATGATTTCCTTAGTACTCCAATTGCTCCTCTTAATGATGTTGAGTCTTGTGAAATCAATACCGCTTTGCTGAATCTTGTTATGAAAGATCAATTCGCCAGCCTTCCTAGTGAAGATGCCGCTACTCATCTAAACAACTTTGTTGATTTGTGTGATATGCAAAAGAAGAAAGATACGAATAATGATATTGTTAAATTAAAGTAATTTCCGTTTTCACTTAGAGATCATGCTAAAGTTTGGTTTTCGTCTTTGCCTAAAAATAGTATTGATTCTTGGAACAAGTGCAAAGATGCTTTTATCTCTAATTATTTTCCTCACGCTAAGATCATCACTCTTAGGAACGATATTATGAATTTTAAACAACTTGATCATGAGCATGTTGCCCAATCTTGGGAAAGATTGAAACTGATGATTCGCAATTTCCCTACTCATGGTTTGAATTTATGGATGATCATGCAAAAAATTATGCCGGTTTGAGCTTTGCTTCTAGAAATCTCTTAGATTCGGCCGCGGGAGTCACGTTTATGGAAATCACATTAGGAGATACTACAAAACTTCTTGATAATATTATGGCTAATTATTCTCAATGGCACACTAAAAGATCTTCTAGTAAAAAAAGTGCATGCTATAGAAGAAATCAATGTTTTGAGTGGAAAGATGGATGAACTTATGAAATTGTTTGCTACTAGAAATACTCCTCTTGATCCCAATGATATGCCTTTGTCTACTTTGATTGAGAATAATAATGAATCTATGGATGTGAATTTTGTTGGTAGGAATAGTTTCGGTAACAATGCTTATAGAGGAAACTTTAATTCTAGACAGTTCCCTAGTAATTCCTCTAATAATTATGGAAATTCCTATAGTAATTCTTGTGGTAATTTTAATAAGATGCCCTCTGATTTTGAGAATAGTGTGAAAGAATTTATGATTTCTCAAAAGAATTTTAATGCCTTGCTTGAAGAAAAATTGCTCAAAGTTGATGATTTGGCTAGGAACGTTGATAGACTTTCGCTTGATGTTGATTCTCTTAAACTTAGATCTTCTCCTCCTAAGCATGATATCAACGAGTCCCTCAAAGCAATGAGAATTTCCATTGACGAGTGCAAGGAAAGAACCGCTAGATTGCGTGCTAAGAAAGATTGCTTTGTAAAGGCGTGTTCTTCTAGTTTCAATGAAAATAATGAGGAAGATCTTAAAGTTGTTGATGCGTCCCCTATTAGATCTTTGTTTTGCAATATGAATCTTGATAATAATGGGACTGGAGATGAGTCAACTTTAGTTAGAAGGCGTCCCAAGAATTCGGAGTTTTTAGATATTGATGCTAAATTTGGTAAAAGTGGGATTGGAGAGGTCATGACTTTAAATAGTATTGAACCCACTATCTCGGATTTCAAGGAATTTGATTATGATAATTGTTCTTTAGAAGGTTGTATTTCCTTGTTGCAATCCGTTGTTAATTCTCCTCATGCTTATAGTCAAAATAAAGCTTTTACCAAACATATCGTTGATGCCTTGATGCAATCTTATGATGAAAAACTTAATTTGGAAGTTTCTATACCTAGAAAACTTAATGATGAGTGGGAACCTACTATAAAGATTAGAATTAAAGATCATGAGTTTTTTGCTTTGTGTGATTTGGGTGCTAGTGTTTCCATGATTTCGAAAACTTTATGTGAAATTCTAGGTTTCCATGATCTTGATAATTGCTCTTTAAATTTGCACCTTGCGGATTGCACCATTAAAAAGCCAATGGGAAGGATCAATGATGTTCTCATTGTTGCAAATAGAAATTTGGTGCCCGTAGATTTTATCGTTTTTGATATAGATTGCAATCTTTCTTGCCCTATTATTCTTGGTAGACCTTTCCTTAGAACGATTGGCGCGATTATTGATATGAAGGAAGGGAATATTAGATTCCAATTTCCATTAAATAAAGGCATTGAGCACTTTCCAAGAAAGAAAGTCAAATTACCTTATGAATCTATCATGCGAGCTACTCCCTCCATTCCTAAATATAGGGTGTATAGCTTTTGCCACGGAAATTAAAGAACGCACATGGAGGGAAAATTTCACAAGTTTTGGACGAGATTACACCTAACTAATTGACATGAGAAAATAGAGGAGTTTGCCTAATATAAGGAAATGTAATCAAATCCCTGAAAACATTATCTAGACGAGTGGTGCAACGCAATACACCTTATATTTCAGATTTTTTTCTCAAAAATCTATACACCTTACATCAAGGAATGGAGGGAGTACTTATGAATTGAGTGCCAAAGATGGCACTACTTAGATCTATCTTCGCTTTTATGCCTAGCTAGGGGCGTTAAACGATAGCGCTAGTTGGGAGGTAACCCAATTTTATTTGTGTTTTTTTGTTTTTGTTCCTGTTTAGTAATAAATTTTGCATCTACCTTCTGTTTAGATGTGTTTTTATCTTTAATTAGTGTTTGTGCCAAGTAGAACCTATAGGATAACCTATGATGATAGTTGATTTGATTCTGCTGAAAAACAGAAACTTTGCGCGCACGAAATTAGTTTTTTTAAATCACAGAAACGTGATTTTGCGTTGATTCTTTTTTCTGCTGATCAATAGACAAATTGTCCAGGACTTCCTATTTTGGTAGGATCTTTAGTGTTCCAGAAGTTTGCGTTAGTTACAGATTGCTACAGACTGTTCTGTTTTTGACAGATTCTGTTTTTCGTGTGTTGTTTGCTTATTTTGATGCATCTATGGCTAGTAAAATAGTTTATAAACCATAGAGAAGTTGGAATAAAGTAGGTTTAACACCAAAATAAATAAAGAATGAGTTCATTATAGTACCTTATGTGGTGGTTTTATTTTCTTTCACTAACGGAGCTTATAAGATTTCCTGTTGAGTTTTGTGTTGTGAAGTTTTCAAGTTTTGGGTAAAGCTTAGCCCAAGATTGGGGTGAAGGAAATATGCCCTAGAGGCAATAATAAAGTTATTATTTATTTCCTTATATCATGATAAATGTTTATTATTCATGCTAGAATTGTATTAACCGGAAACATAATACATGTGTGAATATATAGACAAACAGAGTGTCACTAGTATGCCTCTACTTGACTAGCTTGTTAATCAAAGATGGTTATGTTTCCTAACCATGAACAAGGAGTTGTTATTTGATTAACAAGATCACATCATTAGTTGAATGATCTGATTGACATGACCCATTCCGTTAGCTTAGCACCCGATCGTTTAGTATGTTTCTATTGCTTCCTTCATGACTTATACATGTTCCTATGACTATGAGGTTATGCAACTCCCGTTTACCGGAGGAACACTTTGTGTGCTACCAAACGTCACAACGTAACTGGGTGATTATAAAGGTGCTCTACAGGTGTCTCCAAAGGTACTTGTTGAGTTGGCGTATTTCGAGATTAGGATTTGTCACTCCGAATGTCGGAGAGGTATCTCTGGGCCCTCTCGGTAATGCACATCACTTAAGCCTTGCAAGCATTGCAACTAATGAGTTAGTTGCGAGATGATGTATTACGGAACGAGTAAAGAGACTTGCCGGTAACGAGATTGAACTAGGTATTGGATACCGACGATCGAATCTCGGGCAAGTAACATACCGATGACAAAGGGAACAACGTATGTTGTTATGCGGTCTGACCGATAAAGATCTTCGTAGAATATGTAGGAACCAATATGGGCATCCAGGTCCCTTTATTGGTTATTGATCGGAGACGTGTCTCGGTCATGTCTACATTGTTCTCGAACCGTAGGGTCCGCACACTTAAGGTTTCGATGACAGTTTTATTATGAGTTTATGTATTTTGATGTACCGAAGGTTGTTCGGAGTCCCGGATGTGATCACGGACATGACGAGGAGTCTCGAAATGGTCGAGACATAAAGATTGATATATTGGATGACTATATTCGGACACCGGAAGTGTTCCGGGAGTTTTCGGAGAAAACCGGAGTACCGGAGGGTTACCGGAACCCCCCCGGGAAGTAATGGGCCTTGATGGGCCCTATTGGAGAAAGAGAGGGGCCGGCCAGGGCAAGTGGCGCGCCCCCTCCCCTTGAGTCCGAATAGGACAAGGAAGGGGGGGGGGGGGGGCGGCGCCCCCCTTGCCTTCCCCCTCTCCCACTCCTTCCTTCCCCCTCCTTCTTGGATTAGGAAAAAGAAGGGGGAAACCTACTTGGAGTAGGTTTCCCCCTCCTAGGGCGCGCCTCCCCTTAGGCCGGCCCCCTCCTCCCTCCCTCCTTTATATACGGGGGTGGGGGGCACCCCATAGACACACAAGTTGATCATCATGATTGTTCCTTAGCCCTGTGCGGTGCCCCCCTCCACGATATTACACCTCCGTCATATTGTAGCGGTGCTTAGGCGAAGCCCTGCGACAGTTGAACATCAAGATCGTCACCACGCCGTCGTGCTGACGAAACTCCTCCCCGTACCTCTGCTGGATCGGAGTTCGGGGTGCGTCATCGAGCTGTACGTGTGTCAAGAACTCGGAGGTGCCGGAGTAACGGTGCTTGGATCGGTTGGACCGGGAAGACGTACGACTACTTCCTCTATGTCGCGTCAACGCTTCCGCTTCGGTCTACGAGGGTACGTAGACAACACTCTCCCCTCTCGTTGCTATGCATCACCATGATCTTGCGTGTGCGTAGGGAAATTTTTGAAATTACTACGTTCCCCAACAGTGGCATCCGAGTCTAGGTTTTATGGTTTGATGTTATATGCACGAGTAGAACACAAGTGAGTTGTGGGCGATATAAGTCATACTGCTTACCAGCATGTCATACTTTGGTTCGGCGGTATTGTTGGATGAAGCGGCCCGGACCGACATTACGCGTACGCTTACGCGAGACTGGTTTTACCGCCGTGCTTTGCACACAGGTGACTAGCGGGTGTCAGTTTCTCCAACTTTAGTTGAACCGAGTGTGGCTACGCCCGGTCCTTGCGAAGGTTAAAACAACATCAACTTGACAAACTATCATTGTGGTTTTGATGCGTAGGTGAGATTGGTTCTTGCTTAAGCCCGTAGCAGCCACGTAAAACTTGCAACAACAAAGTAGAGGACGTCTAACTTGTTTTTGCAGGGCATGTTGTGATGTGATATGGCCAAGACGTGATGCTATATTTTATTGTATGAGATGATCATGTTTTGTAACCGAAGTTATCGGCAACTGGCAGGAGCCATATGGTTGTCGCTTTATTGTATGAAATGCAAACGCCCTGTAATTGCTTTACTTTATCACTAAGCGGTAGCGATAGTCGTAGAAGCAATAGATGGCGTAAACGACAACGATGCTACGATGGAGATCAAGGTGTCGCGCCGGTGACGATGGTGATCATGATGGTGCTTCGGAGATGGAGATCACAAGCACAAGATGATGATGGCCATATCATATCACTTATATTGATTGCATGTGATGTTTATCCTTTATGCATCTTATCTTGCTTTGATTGACGGTAGCATTTTAAGATGATCTCTCACTAAAAATTATCAAGAAGTGTTCTCCCTGAGTATGCACCGTTGCCAAAGTTCGTCGTGCCCAGACACCACGTGATGATCGGGTGTGATAAGCTCTACGTCCATCTACAACGGGTGCAAGCCAGTTTTGCACACGCAGAATACTCAGGTTAAACTTGACGAGCCTAGCATATGCAGATATGGCCTCGGAACACGGAGACCGAAAGGTCGAGCGTGAATCATATAGTAGATATGATCAACATAAGATGTTCACCATTGAAAACTACTCCATCTCACGTGATGATCGGTTATGGTTTAGTTGATTTGGGTCACGTGATCACTTAGATGATTAGAGAGATGTCTGTCTAAGTGGGAGTTCTTAAGTAATATGATTAATTGAACTTAAATTTATCATGAACTTAGTACCTGATAGTATCTTGCTTCTCTATGTTGTTGTAGATAGATGGCCCGTGCTGTTGTTCCGTTGAATTTTAATGCGTTCCTTGAGAAAGCTAAGTTGAAAGATGATGGTAGCAACTACGCGGACTGGGTCCGTAACTTGAGGATTATCCTCATTGCTGCACAGAAAAATTACGTCCTGGAAGCACCGCTGGGTGCCAGGCCTGCTGCTGATGCAACTGACGACGTTAAGAACGTCTGGCAGAGCAAAGCTGATGACTACTCGATAGTTCAATGTGCCATGCTTTACGGCTTAGAACCGGGACTTCAACGACGTTTTGAACGTCATGGAGCATATGAGATGTTCCAGGAGTTGAAGTTAATATTCCAGAAGAATGCCCGGATTGAGAGATACGAAGTCTCCAATAAGTTCTATAGCTGCAAGATGGAGGAGAATAGTTCTGTCAGTGAGCACATACTCAAGATGTCTGGGTATTGTAATCACTTGATTCAACTGGGAGTTACTCTTCCGGATGATAGCGTCATTGACAGAATTCTCCAATCACTTCCACCAAGCTACAAGAGCTTCGTGATGAACTATAATATGCAAGGGATGGATAAGACGATTCCCGAGCTCTTCGCAATGCTAAAGGCTGCGGAGGTAGAAATCAAGAAGGAGCATCAAGTGTTGATGGTCAACAAGACCACTAGTTTCAAGAAAAAGGGCAAAGGGAAGAAGAAGGGGAACTTCAAGAAGAACAGCAAACAAGTTGCTGCTCAAGAGAAGAAACCCAAGTCTGGACCTAAGCCTGAAACTGAGTGCTTCTACTGCAAGCAGACTGGTCACTGGAAGCGGAACTGCCCCAAGTATTTGGCGGATAAGAAGGATGGCAAGGTGAACAAAGGTATATGTGATATACATGTTATTGATGTGTACCTTACTAGAGCTCGCAGTAGCACCTGGGTATTTGATACTGGTTCTGTTGCTAATATTTGCAACTCGAAACAGGGACTACGGATTAAGCGAACACTGGCAAAGGACGAGGTGACGATGCGCGTGGGAAATGGTTCCAAAGTCGATGTGATCGCGGTCGGCACGCTACCTCTACATCTACCTTCGGGATTAGTATTAGACCTAAATAATTGTTATTTGGTGCCAGCGTTGAGCATGAACATTATATCTGGATCTTGTTTGATGCGAGACGGTTATTCATTTAAATCAGAGAATAATGGTTGTTCTATTTATATGAGTAATATCTTTTATGGTCATGCACCCTTGAAGAGTGGTCTATTTTTGATGAATCTCGATAGTAGTGATACACATATTCATAGTGTTGAAGCCAAAAGATGCAGAGTTGATAATGATAGTGCAACTTATTTGTGGCACTGCCGTTTAGGTCATATCGGTGTAAAGCGCATGAAGAAACTCCATACTGATGGTCTTTTGGAACCACTTGATTATGAATCACTTGGTACTTGCGAACCGTGCCTCATGGGCAAGATGACCAAAACACCGTTCTCCGGTACTATGGAGAGAGCAACAGATTTGTTAGAAATCATACATACAGATGTATGTGGTCCGATGAATGTTGAGGCTCGTGGCGGATATCGTTATTTTCTCACCTTCACAGATGATTTAAGCAGATATGGGTATATCTACTTAATGAAGCATAAGTCTGAAACATTTGAAAAGTTCAAAGAATTTCAGAGTGAAGTTGAAAATCATCGTAACAAGAAAATAAAGTTTCTACGATCTGATCGTGGAGGAGAATATTTGAGTTACGAGTTTGGTCTACACTTAAAACAATGTGGAATAGTTTCGCAACTCACGCCACCCGGAACACCACAGCGTAATGGTGTTTCCGAACGTCGTAATCGTACTTTACTTGATATGGTGCGATCTATGATGTCTCTTATAGATTTACCGCTATCGTTTTGGGGTTATGCTTTAGAGATAGCCACATTCACGTTAAATAGGGCACCATCAAAATCCGTTGAGACGACACCTTATGAACTATGGTTTGGCAAGAAACCAAAGTTGTCGTTTCTTAAAGTTTGGGGCTGCGATGCTTATGTGAAAAAGCTTCAACCTGATAAGCTCGAACCCAAATCGGAGAAATGTGTCTTCATAGGATACCCAAAGGAGACAGTTGGGTACACCTTCTATCACAGATCCGAAGGCAAGACATTCGTTGCTAAGAATGGATCCTTTCTAGAGAAGGAGTTTCTCTCGAAAGAAGTGAGTGGGAGGAAAGTAGAACTTGATGAGGTAACTGTACCTACTCCCTTGTTGGAAAATAATACATCACAGGAACCGGTTTCTGTGACGTCAAAACCAACTAGTGAGGAAGTTGATGATGATGATCATAGAACTTCAGATCAAGTTAATACAGAACCTCGTAGGTCAAACAGAGTAAGATCCGCACCAGAGTGGTACGGTAATCCTATTCTGGAAGTCATGCTACTAGATCATGATGAACCTACGAACTATGAAGAAGCGATGGTGAGCCCAGATTCCGCAAAATGGCTTGAAGCCATGAAATCTGAGATGGGATCCATGTATGAGAACAAAGTATGGACTTTGGTTGACTTGCCCGATGGTCGGCAAGCAATTGAGAATAAATGGATCTTCAAGAAGAAGACTGACGCTGACGGTAATGTTACTGTCTACAAAGCTCGACTTGTTGCAAAAGGTTTTCGACAAGTTCAAGGGGTTGACTACGATGAGACCTTCTCACCCGTAGCGATGCTTAAGTCTGTCCGAATCATGTTAGCAATTGCCGCATTTTATGATTATGAAATTTGGCAAATGGATGTAAAAACTGCATTCCTGAATGGATTTCTGGAGGAAGAGTTGTATATGATGCAACCAGAAGGTTTTATCGATCCAAAGGGAGCTAACAAAGTGTGCAAGCTCCAGCGATCCATTTATGGACTGGTGCAAGCCTCTCGGAGTTGGAATAAACGTTTTGATAGTGTGATCAAAGCATTTGGGTTTATACAGACTTTTGGAGAAGCCTGTATTTACAAGAAAGTGAGTGGGAGCTCTGTAGCATTTCTAATATTATATGTGGATGACATATTATTGATTGGAAATGATATAGAATTTCTGGATAGCATAAAGGGATACTTGAATAAAAGTTTTTCAATGAAAGACCTCGGTGAAGCTGCTTACATATTGGGCATTAAGATCTATAGAGATAGATCAAAACGCTTAATTGGACTTTCACAAAGCACATACCTTGACAAAGTTTTGAAGAAGTTCAAAATGGATCAAGCAAAGAAAGGGTTCTTGCCTGTATTGCAAGGTGTGAAGTTGAGTAAGACTCAAAGCCCGACCACTGCAGAAGATAGAGAGAAAATGAAAAATGTTCCCTATGCTTCAGCCATAGGCTCTATCATGTATGCAATGTTGTGTACCAGACCTGATGTGTGCCTTGCTATAAGTTTAGCAGGGAGGTACCAAAGTAATCCAGGAGTGGATCACTGGACAGCGGTCAAGAACATCCTGAAGTACCTGAAAAGGACTAAGGATATGTTTCTCGTATATGGAGGTGACAAAGAGCTCATCGTAAATGGTTACGTTGATGCAAGCTTTGACACTGATCCGGATGATTCTAAATCGCAAACCGGATACGTGTTTACATTAAACGGTGGAGCTGTCAGTTGGTGCAGTTCAAAGCAAAGCGTCGTGGCGGGATCTATGTGTGAAGCGGAATACATAGCTGCTTCGGAAGCAGCCAATGAAGGAGTCTGGATGAAGGAGTTCATATCCGATCTAGGTGTCATACCTAGTGCATCGGGTCCAATGAAAATCTTTTGTGACAATACTGGAGCGATTGCCTTAGCGAAGGAATCCAGATTTCACAAGAGAACCAAGCACATCAAGAGACGCTTCAATTCCATCCGGGATCTAGTCCAGGTGGGAGACATAGAGATTTGCAAGATACATACGGATCTGAATGTTGCAGACCCGTTGACTAAGCCTCTTCCACGAGCAAAACATGATCAACACCAAGACTCCATGGGTGTTAGAATCATTACTATGTAATCTAGATTATTGACTCTAGTGCAAGTGGGAGACTGAAGGAAATATGCCCTAGAGGCAATAATAAAGTTATTATTTATTTCCTTATATCATGATAAATGTTTATTATTCATGCTAGAATTGTATTAACCGGAAACATAATACATGTGTGAATATATAGACAAACAGAGTGTCACTAGTATGCCTCTACTTGACTAGCTTGTTAATCAAAGATGGTTATGTTTCCTAACCATGAACAAGGAGTTGTTATTTGATTAACGAGATCACATCATTAGTTGAATGATCTGATTGACATGACCCATTCCGTTAGCTTAGCACCCGATCGTTTAGTATGTTGCTATTGCTTCCTTCATGACTTATACATGTTCCTATGACTATGAGATTATGCAACTCCCGTTTACCGGAGGAACACTTTGTGTGCTACCAAACGTCACAACGTAACTGGGTGATTATAAAGGTGCTCTACAGGTGTCTCCAAAGGTACTTGTTGAGTTGGCGTATTTCGAGATTAGGATTTGTCACTCCGAATGTCGGAGAGGTATCTCTGGGCCCTCTCGGTAATGCACATCACTTAAGCCTTGCAAGCATTGCAACTAATGAGTTAGTTGCGAGATGATGTATTACGGAACGAGTAAAGAGACTTGCCGGTAACGAGATTGAACTAGGTATTGGATACCGACGATCGAATCTCGGGCAAGTAACATACCGATGACAAAGGGAACAACGTATGTTGTTATGCGGTCTGACCGATAAAGATCTTCGTAGAATATGTAGGAACCAATATGGGCATCCAGGTCCCGCTATTGGTTATTGACCGGAGACGTGTCTCGGTCATGTCTACATTGTTCTCGAACCGTAGGGTCCGCACGCTTAAGGTTTCGATGACAGTTTCATTATGAGTTTATGTATTTTGATGTACCGAAGGTTGTTCGGAGTCCCGGATGTGATCACGGACATGACGAGGAGTCTCGAAATGGTCGAGACATAAAGATTGATATATTGGATGACTATATTCGGACACCGGAAGTGTTCCGGGAGTTTTCGGAGAAAACCGGAGTACCGGAGGGTTACCGGAACCCCCCGGGAAGTAATGGGCCTTGATGGGCCCTATTGGAGAAAGAGAGGGGCCGGCCAGGGCAAGTGGCGCGCCCCCTCCCCTTGAGTCTGAATAGGACAAGGAAGGGGGGGGGGCGCCCCCCTTGCCTTCCCCCTCTCCTACTCCTTCCTTCCCCCTCCTTCTTGGATTAGGAAAACAAGGGGGAAACCTACTTGGAGTAGGTTTCCCCCTCCTAGGGCGCGCCTCCCCCTTAGGCCGGCCCCCTCCTCCCTCCCTCCTTTATATACGGGGGTGGGGGGCACCCCATAGACACACAAGTTGATCATCGTGATCGTTCCTTAGCCGTGTGCGGTGCCCCCTCCACGATATTACACCTCGGTCATATTGTAGCGGTGCTTAGGCGAAGCCCTGCGACAGTTGAACATCAAGATCGTCACCACGCCATCGTGCTGACGAAACTCCTCCCCGTACCTCTGCTGGATCGGAGTTCGGGGTGCGTCATCGAGCTGTACGTGTGTCAAGAACTCGGAGGTGCCGGAGTAACGGTGCTTGGATCGGTTGGACCGGGAAGACGTACGACTACTTCCTCTATGTTGCGTCAACGCTTCCGCTTCAGTCTACGAGGGTACGTAGACAACACTCTCCCCTCTCGTTGCTATGCATCACCATGATCTTGCGTGTGTGTACGGAAATTTTTGAAATTACTACGTTCCCCAACATGGGGATGCCCATGGCACCCCAAGATATTCAAGGATAGCCAAAAGCCTAAGCTTGGGGATTGAGGGAGTCCTGGATAAGGGGGTATCCGGACAGCCGGACTATATGCATTGGCCGAACTGTTGGAGCGTGAAGATACAAGATTCAAGACTTCGACCCATGTCCGGATGGGACTCTCCTTTGCGTGGAAGACAAGCTTGGCGATTCAGATTTTAGATCTCCTTCTTTATAACTGACTCTGTGTAACCCTAGCCCCCTCCGGTGTCTATATAAACCGGAGGGTTTAGTCCGTAGGAGGACAACAATCATAATCATAATCATCATAGGCTAGCTTCTAGGGTTTAGCCTCTACGATCTCGTGGTAGATCAACTCTTGTAATACTAATATCATCAAGATCAATCAAGCAGGAAGTAGGGTTTTACCTCCATCGAGAGGGCCCGAACCTGGGTAAAACATCGTGTCCCCTGCCTCCTATTACCATTAGCCTTAGACGCACAGATCGGGACCCCCTACCCGAGATCCGCCGGTTTTGACACTGACATTGGTGCTTTCATTGAGAGTTCCTCTTTGTCGTCGCTGCAAGGCTCGATGTCTCCTTCAATCATCAACAACAACGCGGTCCAGGGTGAGACTTTTCTCCCCGGACAGATTTTCGTGTTCGGCGGCTTCGCACTGCAGGCCAATTCGCTTGGCCATCTGGAGCAGATCGACAGCTCGCCCCTGGCCATCAGGTCAGGTTTGGAAACTTGAACTACACGACCGATATCCGCGGAGGCTTGATCTTCGATGGATTTGGGCCTACGCCAGGATCGCCGAACAGTCACGACGAGCATGGCTTAGACCTGCTGTCAGACAATACTCAGGATATCGCACCTGCAATAGCTCCAGACTTAAATCCGGGGCAGATCACGTCGTCCAAGGATGGGTGGATGGACCCTGCCCCGGAGGCCGCACACTCATCGGCGGTAGAGCCGAACACAGACTCCACCCTCAAGGAAGTCTGTGTCATCGGACCCCCGGACTTGTGTCCGGCTGTAGGTTCCAGACTGCGCGCCCCCGAGCCCGCCGAATCTGGTTGGGCTCCGGTAACGGGGTTCACCGCTGCAGATATCTTCCAGCACTCGCCCTTCGGCGACATGCTGAATTCATTAAGGTCTCTCTCTTTGTCAGGAGACTCTTGGCTGAACTATGTCCGGCTTGAGGGGGAAGAAGGCGACGAAGAAATTCGTTGCCCACCCACCACCCACTTCATAGCCACCATCGATGATGTAACAAACATGCTTGACTTCGACTCCGATGACACCGACGGTATGGATGTCGGCGCAGGGGACGATTTGGAACCACCGCCCATGGGGCGCTGGACTGCCACCTCATCATATGATATATACATGGTGGAGACGCCTAAGGAGGACGATGGCGACAAAAAAGACACAACGGAGGATAAAACCCCCGGACAAAAGCCAAAACGACGGTGCAGATGCCGCTCTAAGTCCAGCCACAGTAAAAATAGCGATAACAACGCTAGAAAGATCGACACCCCAGTCAACTCCAAAGGCAACAACGGCCATATGGACCCAGCGATGGAGCAGGATGAGCCAGGTCATGCCGAACGCAACCTGGAGCAGACGCCCGATCACAGCGATCCGAGGGCCGAACTCATCAACCTGCCTCGGGAAAGGAGCACAGTCCGGGCGATGATGCATTCATCATCCCGGAAAAACGTTTGGAACAAGATGACCTCCACAGAAGGCTTATGGCCACTGCGAGAAGTCTAAAGAAGAAGAAGCAAAGACTTAAGGCCGCGCAGGAAACGCTCAACCGCAGATGGAATGAAGTGCTAGACACTGAAGAAAAATACGGCGACGATCGCCACACAAAGAGCTACCCAAAGCGCAAGCTGCTGCCAGAATTCGACGATGAGGCCATTCCGCCGAAGAACAATACGGACAATAGGCCGGACCAACCACTTCATGACCGCAACAGAGCAGCTACTGATGCCGCACACGATTTATGTGAGCTCCTGGACAAAAAGGCCAGTGCGACGAGGTCCATCTATGGATCCAGAGGACACGCTCTAGCGCAGGATTATGGTCACAAAACAATCAGACTGGTTGAATACCAGTTCGGAATCAGCACCGGACACAACAACAGTCGACAGCATGCCACAACATGTCCAGATACAGAGGGGCTGCTCACCCTCTGTGCTTCACCGAAGAGGTACTGGACCACGAATTTCCACAGCGTTTTGAACCCGTGAACATAGAGGCATATGACGGAACGATAGACCCCAGGGTCTGGATTGAGGATTTTATCCTTCGTATCCACATGGCTCATGGGGACGACCTCCACGCCATCAAATACCTTCCGCTCAAGTTGAAGGGACCAGCTCGGCACTGGTTGAAAAGCCTCCCTGAAAATTCAATCAGAAGTTGGGAGGAACTTGAGGATGCTTTCAGGGCCAATTTTCAAGGAACCTATGTCCAACCTCCGGACGCTGATGATTTAAGTCACATAATTCAACAGCCCAGAGAGTCCGCCCGCAAGCTTTGGAATAGATTCCTCACTAAGAAGAATCAAATTGTCAATTGTCCGGATGCTGAAGCCCTAGCGGCCTTCAAGCACAGTATTCGGGATGAGTGGCTCGCCAGACACCTCGGCCAATAAAAGCCGAGGACAATGGTAGCTTTAACAATCCTTATGACCCGCTTTTGCATGGGTGAAGATAGCTGGTTGGCCCGTAGAGGCACCAGCGACCCAGGCACTTCCGAAATCAGGGATGGCAACGGGAAGCCACGGTGCAATAAAAACAAGCATCGAAACAAGGAAGAAAGTCCGGACAACACAGCGGTCAACGCCGGATTTAGGGGCTCTCGACCCGGTCAACAAAGAAGCCATTTAAAGGCAGCAAAGAGGGACCGTCCGACCTGAACAAAGTCCTGGACAGACTGTGCCAAATTCATGGCACCCCCAAAAAACCTGCGAACCACACTCACAGAGAATGTTGGGTCTTTAAGCAGGCCGGCAAGTTAAATGCCAAACACAAGGGAAGGGAAACACCAAATGAAGACGAGGATGAGCCTCGCCAGCCGAACACTGGGGGACAGAAAAAATTCCCACCAGAGGTATAAATAGTAAACATGATCTATGCGACTCACATACCCAAGAGAAGGCGCAAACGCGCGCTCAGAGACGCATACACTATAGAGCCCGTCGCCCCCAAACCTAACCCCTGGTCGGCCTGCCCGATCACCTTTGATCACAGGGACTACCCGACTAGTATGGGGCACGGAGGATCGGCTGCCTTGGTGCTTGACCCAATAATTGACGGATACCATCTCACTCGTGTCCTCATGGACGGCGGCAGTAGTCTCAATCTAATATACCAGGACACTGTCCGCAGGATGGGGATAGACCCATCCAGAATCAGCCAAAGTAACACCACCTTTGAAGGGGTGATACCAGGTGTTGAGGCCCGCTGCAAGGGCTCCCTCGTATTAGAGGTGACATTCGATTCTCCAGACAACTTCAGAAGCGAAGAATTACTCTTCACCATCGCTCCCCTCCGAAGTGGTTATCATGCATTGCTCGGAAGAACGGCCTTTGCTCGCTTCAATGCAGTACCGCACTACGCCTACCTTAAACTCAAGATGCCCAGTCCACGTGGCGTTATCACCGTTAGCAGAAATACAGGGCATTCTTTACGCGCGGAAGGGTATGCGGTGGCTCTAGCAGCCGGACACTAAGAGGCCTCTCTTATCAGAACGGATGATCGGTCGTTAAGACCACGGACACGGTTAGACGAGTCTGGCACACCACCGTCGGTAACAGCCCAAATAAACCTGAGCTGGGTGCTACACATGTAATCCCATAGAGGGCACCAGGGGCTGTAAACATGCAATAAAGCCCACTTTTTGGCTTGATCTTATTAACAGGCCAATGTCTTACACTTTTACTATCCACTGATAATAACCAACTCGTCGCACGCTTACGTCATACTCTTTTACATGAGTTTTCCTTTTTACAGACACCATTCGTGCGATACCCTCCCAGGACACGGCACAACGGAGACAAAGGCGCAGACGTGCAGCAGGGCCCCGCTCAAAGGCTTCTCTTTAGATTAAGCCCCTGTGTAAACCCTCTTTATTGTCTCTTGTTGCTTGACATCCCATGGGTACTCAATACACCCACAGGGGATACTGGCGTTATTGGCATTTCGCCACGACAGACTAATGCACGTTCCTGGAAATATAGGATTCGTAATCAAGGGCACTACTCAGCCCAGTATATGTTATAAAGTCCGATTACCTTCTGGAGTGTTCAGCGTCGCGAGTTTGGCCTTATATGCATCAGCTCCGAATCATGTCTTTGGTCAAATGTTGGGTTTGCCCGGCTCCTGGGTTTGCCGCCTTACGTTCCGCTTCTATCGGCTAGGGCGGCCAAAGGAGAACTACTGCGATTGTGCCCTAGTTATTCCGGATGAGCACCTCAGTAGAGAAAGCCGAAAACTGACTGTCATGATATAGCGAGAGATTGGTCAACCACTCGAGGACTCATCGGAATCGTTAGGATTCCTCCACATTAACGAAAGACCATTTCCCGATCATGTACACACGCGCCCGTATCCGGATGCACGCGAAGGTACCAGGGGCTACATAGTAGCCCCACCGTCAAACTCCTATGGCTAAGTGAAAGTGTTAAAGCTATATAGTCCGGTTGCCTAGTTCGACGTGCGATGACCTCCTTAATGGACCAAGACGTTGGATCAAGTGTGATTACGCACATTTTTTCGAACACCCCCACATTATACGTGTGGGGGCTGAAGCCAACGACTGCTAACTTTCAGGTTATATACACATCAAACGGCCGCACAGGAGGCACAATAACACTTTCGGGCGAAAGTATAAACATAGCCTGCATAATTAAAATACAATTGTTTTTACAAGGAAACGATTTGTCACTCAAACATGACATTCTTCAAGCACTGAGCCTCTATCAAACGAGCACCTTCTGTTACCTGCTCCAAGTATTGCTCGGCCGGATCCTGGCTTCCCGCCGGATTCTAGGTTGCAATGATGGTGGCCTCCATATCTGCCCAATATGTTTTAACACGGGCAAGAGCCATCCGCGCACCCTCTATGCACACCGACCTCTTCATGGCATCGATTCGTGATACGACGCCAAGGAATTATTGCACTAAACCAAAATAACTATCCGGCTTCGGCCCCTTCGGCCATAGATGGTCTATTACAGACCTCATTGCAAGCCCGGACAACCTATGGAGCTCGGCCATAGCGGCCATCCTTTCACTCAATGGCAACGGGCGCATTGGAGCACTGAATTGTGACCAGAACAGCCTTTCTACCTCACTATCTTTTTGATCCTCGAAAAACTTGGTCGCATCAGCCGTACTTTTTGCCAGATCCGCATACGCGTCTGCAGCGCTCCAGCGCCGATCTAGAGGAGCGTACTTTGGATCTAAGAACTTCATCCACAACAAAAAGGGGCTTCCAGCCGTGATTTCTCCGGTGTGTCGAAGCTCCTCCCGTGCATCCCTAATTTCGGAACGCGTCTCCTTGGCTGCATCAAGGGCCTTCTTCAGGTCAGCCGACTTTGCCTGATTCTCCTTTTCAAGGAGCTCATACCGGCCGGCGGCATTTTTCAGCTCCACAGCCATCTCGGCCATTTTATCTTCGCTTCGGCGATGAGCAGCCTGTTCAGCTCTCAAGTCTTCGGCCGCCTTTAGGGCAGCCGCATAGCTAGCTCGGGCTTGTTCCTTGGCTAGGGCAAGCTCCGCCCTCAGGGCCTCCACGGCAGCAGCTCTGCCTGCAGTCAAAGCATATCACATTAACATTATGCTCCTCTTAATATTTCCTATAAAAACAAGGAAAATAGAGCACATACTCTGTGACTCATTAAGCCGCTTGTTCACAAGTGTGATGTCGGCATCCACAACTTCAATCTGTCGCCTTAGTTCGGCGACTTCAACGGACCGGTCGGCCGCCGGACCCTTAGCCACCTGCGCATGAATACAGTGCGATCATTACTTAACAATGTGATCCTCCGTTTGCCGCCTAGGGCTGGCAACCAGAGTCTCAGGGGCTACTATCTATACGGAGCACACCTAGCGCGTGCGCCACAACCAAAAATTACATATTTCATTACATACCTCAAAGCCTTTGAGCAGGCTCGTAAAAGCTTCGTTCAACCCGCTTGTGGCGGATGAAATCTTCTCAAGCACCGTGCTCATTAATGAACAGTGATCCTCCGAGAGAGCAGCTTGCTCCAGAAGGCCCGTCAGCGTGTCCGGCCGGTCACCGAACTGCGCCGGACCCTTCTTATCGCCCCCATGGGAGCCGAATGCTCTGGGCTTAGGGCGACTGAAGTATTAGCTTCTGCCTCGGCAAATCTGGACTCCTCCGTGATGACACCTCGGGGTCGCCCGCCCCATGAGGCGGAGAGGCAGGTGGGGTTTCACTCTCCATCATCTCCGGAAGAAGATCCCCCGAAGATGAACTCTGTCGAGAAGAGCTGCTAGCTGGACTGCAAAGAATGGATCCTGGTTATTGTTCTCGGAGAAGGAAGCAGTAGCTTTGTATTTACGATTAACTTACAGCTCGGCTGAGGGCTGGCCCGTTTGCGGGCATGGCGCAGTGAGGACGCCCTCCTGGGCGAGGCCCCCTGGTGAAGTTTTCTTCCCTTGTCTAGGCACCTCCATCTCCAAGTCTTCGGAGGCGGCCCTCTTCTTCCCGCGGGGGGAGGAGATCGTAGATTCCCCTCCCTGACTATCCTCCTTCATGAAGGTAGTAATTCCCCCGGTTTGGATGTGCAATGTGTGAAGCTCTGCTTCTATGTTCTTCCCTTCGTCTTTCCCCGAGGGCACTTGACTTAGCACACGACTAAGCATCCTGGCTATGGCAGGACTAGGCGAGCCTTCGGGAAACGGTGCCGGACACCTGATTCTCTCTGCCTTGCTGAGCCATTCCTGGCCGCGGATGGTTTTCAGAATAATGTTATGATAAATAGAAACGAAGTGTTCTGTTTTGGGGTTACTTACTTGGGTATCTGGGCGGTTGCAGCTCAGGCCCGCATCCTCGATGGTGTCCGGACACTTTACTTGTGGTCCGAAGAATAACTCTCACATCCCTTCGAGCATCATGCCGAAGAAGTGCTGAATAGTCCGCGGACCTTTTGGGTTGAACTCCCACATCCGGAGAGGCCGACGTTTGCACGGCAAGATCCGTTGGACCAGCATTACCTGAATTACGCTAACAAGACTAATGTCCCTCTCAAGAAGCTCCCAAATGCGGCTCTGCAATGTTGGTACATCATGAGCAGGCCCCCAATCCAGTCCCACATTGGCCCATGACGCCAGTTGAGGTGGAGGGCCCGAGCGGAAGTCGGGGGCAGCCACCCACTTTGTCCTCTGGGAGCCGTGACGTAAAACCACCTCCGCTGCCATAGATCGGACACCTCCGAGAAGAAGCCCTCTGGCCATGGGGCGTCGGCATTTCTGCTTATTGCAGCACCTCCGCACTCCGCGTGTCGCCCTTAATCATATTCGGCTTCACATTGAAGGTCTTGAGCCATAAGCCAAAGTGCGAGGTGATGTGGAGGAAGGCTTCGCACACGACGATGAACGACGAGATGTGAAGGATGGAGTCCGGAGCTATATCATGAAAATCTAGCCCGTAATAGAACATGAGCTCTCTCACAAAGGGATCAAGGGTGAAGCCTAAGCCGCAGAGGAAGTGAGAAACAAATACGACACTCTCGTTGGGCTCAGGAGTAGGGATGACCTGCCCTGGAGCAGGAAGCCTGTGCTTGATGTCGGCGGTCAGATATCTGACCTCCCTAAGCTTCCCAATGTCCTACTCTGTCCACCGGCCTTGAAGGTTGGATCCGGACATGATTGAAGATCCGAAGTGCCTAAGCTTGGGCTTCGGGTGTTGGAACTCAAGATGCGGAAAGGCGCAAGCGTGGTAGGAAAGAGGGATAGGCCTCGGCCCCTCTATAAAGGGGGTGAATATCAAGCGTCCTCAGCGTAACCACTTGGGAATTGCGTAAAAACACGGAGTCATACCAACAGGCGTCGTGGGGTTGCCCGCGCCCGTATTGGTGGAGGATCCCAGAATAAGGGGAACACGATCTCTGCTTCGACAAGGCATGCCAATAAAACCGCCTCGCAATGCGTGTAGAGGCAGGCCAAGAAAAACCGGTTCGTATTAAGACAAGCCGCGGCGTAAGGGCACACCGTAAAAAAAATTGTCAGCAGATTAGATTTGTAAAGTTTTATGCTCTCTACGGTGGTGTGCGGAAATTATCTCACAAAGCTGGACACAATCCTTAATCTATTTTGGAGTATTCAGAGATGGAACCCGCCTTGCAATGCCGAAGACAAACTGCGCGCCAAACTCATCGTCATTGAAGCCTGGTTCAGGGGCTACTGAGGGAGTCCTGGATAAGGGGGTATCTGGACAGCCGGACTATATGCATTGGCCGGACTGTTGGACCGTGAAGATACAAGACTCAAGACTTCGACCCGTGTCCGGATGGGACTCTCCTTTGCGTGGAAGACAAGCTTGGCGATTTGGATGTTAGATCTCCTTCTTTGTAACCGACTCTGTGTAACCCTAGCCCCCTCCGGTGTCTATATAAACCAGAGGGTTTAGTCCATAGGAGGACAACAATCATAATCATAATCATCATAGGGTAGCTTCTAGGGTTTAGCCTCTACGATCTCGTGGTAGATCAACTCTTGTAATACTCATATCATCAAGATCAATCAAGCAGGAAGTAGGGTTTTACCTCCATCGAGAGGGCCCAAACCTGGGTAAAGCATCGTGCCCCCTGCCTCCTGTTACCATTAGCCTTACACGCATAGATCGGGACCCCCTACCCGAGATGCGCCGGTTTTCACACTGACAGGGATGCCCCGGGAAGGCATCCCCTCTTTCGTCTTTGTTCATTGGTAACTTTACTTGGAGCTATATTTTTATTCGCCACATGATATGTGTTTTGCTTGGAGCGTCGTGTATTATATTAGTCTTTGCTTTTTAGTTTACCACAATCATCCTTGCTGCACACACCTTTTGGGAGAAGCCCACTTTATTAGAATTTGCTAGAATACTCTATGTGCTTCACTTATATCTTTTGAGCTTGATGGTTTTTGCTCTAGTGCTTCACTTATATCTTTTAGAGCACGGCGGCGGATTAATTTTGAAGAAATTGCTAGTCTCTCATGCTTCGCTTATATTATTTTGAGAGTCTTTTAGAACAGCATGGTATTTGCTATGCTTACAAATTTGGTCCTAGAATGATGAGCATCCAAGTTGGGTATAATAAAAACTATCATAGGAAGTGAATTGGATGCTATGATCAATTTGATGCTTGATAATTGTTTTAAGATATAAAGGTAGTAATGTTAGGGTCATGCTAGTGGGTAATTATGAAATTGAGAAATACTTTTGTTGAAGTTGGCAAGTCCCCTAGCATGCACGTATGGTAAAAGTTGTGTGACAAATTTGTTGCATGAGGTGCTCTTTTGATTGTCTTCCTTATGAGTGGCAGTCGGGGACGAGCGATGGTCTTTTCCTGCCAATCTATCCCTCTTGGGGCATGCATAGCAGTACTTTGCTTTGAGGGCTAAGTAGACTTTTGCAATAAGTATATGAGTTCTTTATGACTAATGTGAGTCCATGGATATACGCACACTCACCCTTCCACTTTGCTAGCCTCTATTATTACCGCGCAACTTTCGCCGGTATCATGAACCCATTATTTACCTTCCTCAAAACAGCCACCATACCTACCTATTATGGCATTTCCATAGCCATTCCAAGATATATTGCCATGCAACTATCCATCGTTCCGTTTATTATGACACACTTCATTATTGTCATATTGCTTTTTGCATGATCATGTAGTTGACATCGTATTTGTGCCAAGGCCACCTTCATAATTTTCATACATGTCGCTCTTGATTCATTGCATATCCCGGTACACTACCGGAGGCATTCATGTAGAGTCATATATTGTTCTAGCTTTGAGTTGTAATTCTTGAGTTGTAAATCAATAAAAGTGTGATGATCTTCATTATTAGAGCATTGTCTCAGTGAGGAAAGGATGATGAAGACTATGATTCCCCCACAAGTCGGGATGAGACTTCGGACTTTACAAAAAGAAAAAAAAGAAAAAAAAGGAGAAAGGCCAAAAAAAGAGAAAGGCCAAAGAAAAAAAGAGAAAAAGAAAAAAAAGAAAAAAAGAGAGAAAAAGAGAGAAGGGACAATGCTACTATCTCTTTTTCCACACTTGTGCTTCAAAGTAGCACCATGATCTTCATGATAGAGAGTCTCCTATGTTGTCACTTTCATATACTAAGTGGGAATTTTTCATTATAGAACTTGGCTTGTATATTCCAATGATGGGCTTCCTCAAAATGCCCTAGGTCTTCGTGAACAAGCGAGTTGGATGCACACCCACTTAGTTTCTTTTGTTGAGCTTTCATATATTTATAGCTCTAGTGCATCCGTTGCATGGCAATCCCTACTCACTCACATTGATATCTATTGATGGGCATCTCCATAGCCCATTGATACGCCTAGTTGATGTGAGACTATCTTCTCCCTCTTTTTGTCGTCACAACCACCAGCTTATACCACCTTAGTGCTATGTCCATGGCTTGCGCTCATGTATTGCGTAAGAGTTGAAAAAAGCTGAAGCGCGTTAAAAAGTATGAAACAATTGCTTGGCTCGTCATCGGGGTTGTGCATGATGGGAGTATTTTGTGTAATGAAAATGAAGCATGGCCTAACTATATGATTTTGTAGGGATAAGCTTTCTTTGGCTATGCTATTTTGATAGGACATGATTATTTGTTAGTATGCTTCGAAGCATTATTATTTTTATGTTTTATAAGCTTTTATCTTGAATCATTTGGATTTGAACATTCATGCCACGATGAAGAAAATTACATTGAGAATTCTGCTAGGTAGCATTCCACATCAAAAATTCTGTTTTTATCATTTACCTACTCGAGGATGAGCGGGAATTAAGCTTGGGGATGCTTGATATGTCTCCAACGTATCTATAATCTTTGATTGTTCCATGCTATTATATTACCCCTTTTGGATGTTTATGGGCTTTATTTTACACATTTATATCATTTTTGGGACTAACATACTAACCGGAGGCCCAGCCCGTATTGTTGTTTTTTGCCTATTTCAGTATTTCGAAGAAAAGGAATATCAAATGGAGTCCAAACGGAATGAAACCTTCGGGAGCGTGGTTTTTGGAACGAACGTGATCCAGAGGACTTGGAGTGCAAGTCAAGAAGCAGCCGAGGTGGCCACAAGACAGGAGGGCGCGCCCACCCCCTCTGGGCGCGCCCCCTATCTTATGGGCCCCTCGGGCGGCCACCGACGTACTTCTTCCTCCTATATAAGCCTACGTACCCCGAAAACATCCAGGGAGCCAACGAAACACAATTTCCACCACCGTAACCTTCTGTATCCGCGAGATCCCATCTTGGAGCCTTCGCCGGCGCTCCGCCGGAGGTGGAATCGACCATGGAGGGCTTCTACATCAACACCATAGCCCCTCCGATGAGTTGTGAGTAGTTTACCACAGACCTTCGGGTCCATAGTTATTAGCTAGATGGCTTCTTCTCTCTTTTTGGATCTCAATACAATGTTATCCCCCTCTCTTGTGGAGATCTATTTGATGTAAACTCTTTTTGCGGTGTGTTTGTCGAGATCCGATGAATTGTGGGTTTATGATCAACTTTATCTATGAGAAATATTTGAATCTCCTCTAAATTCTTTTATGTATGATTGAGTTATCTTTGCAAGTCTCTTCAAATTATCAGTTTGGTTTGGCCTACTAGATTGATCTTTCTTGAAATGGGAGAAGTGCTTAGCTTTGGGTTCAATCTTGCGGTGTCCTTACCCAGTGACAGAAAGGGTTGCAAGGCACGTATTGTATTGTTGCCATCGAGGATAAAAAGATGGGGTTTATATCATATTGCATGAGTTTATCCCTTTACATCATGTCATCTTGCTTAATGCGTTACTCTGTTCTTTATGAACTTAATACTCTAGATGCAGGCAGGAGTCAGTCGATGTGTGGAGTAATAGTAGTAGATGCAGGCAGGAGTCGGTCTACTTGTCACGGACGTGATGCCTATATACATGATCATGCCTAGATAATCTCATAATTATTCGGTTTTCTATCAATTGCTCGACAGTAATTTGTTCACCCACCGTAATACTTATGCTATCTTGAGAGAAGCCACTAGTGACCCCTATGGCCCCTGAGTCTATCTTTTATCATATAAGCTTGCAATCTACTTTTATTTGCATCTTTACTTTTTGCATCTATATTATAAAATACCAAAAATATATTTATCTTATCATATTACCTCTATGAGATCTCACTTTCGCAAGTGGCCATGAAGGGATTGACAACCCCTTTATTGCGTTGGTTGTGAGTTCTTTGTTTGTTTGTGTAGGTGCGTGGGACTTTTGAGGAGCCTCCTACTGGATTGATACCTTGGTTCTCAAAAACTGAGGGAAATACTTAAGATATTATTGCTGCATCACCCTTTCCTCTTCAAGGAAAACCAACGCAAGCTCAAGACGTAGCAATGTGCTTGTTACGAATCAAAGTGGGGGATGTGTCCAAATAATATCTTAACTGACACGAGTCCTGCATTAAGAATAAGTTGTCTTACCGCAGGCCCTATACGTAGATAATTAAGCCTCGATAATTAAGCCTCGATAATTAAGATTAAAACAATCAGCCATGAGCTTTGGGTGTTAATGACTACACCTCATGAATCCCCAAGGATTGGATCTGTATTACCGTACTAAACCCTTTTGTCACTGGTGTTCATATTAACACTTCACGTTCTCCTTGTCTTAGCCTCTCCGTGGCTCGATCTCCATGATCCTGGATACCTGCGGGGATGAAGATCGCGAACAAGACAACAGACATCTACGGAACAATTTTATTTCACACATACGGGATGTTAATTCAAAGCACTCTCGTTGATCCCTACAACAAATACAGAGGGTTGCATGGCCTATGCCCCAACCCATACCTTACCGAACTACTTACACATGAAGATCGGATAGCAAGAAGAACACATTGAACAACACATCTTGAAGATCGATTGATTGCAAAATATGTCTTACAATGGATGCCTTATGCGATGCACAATTACAAGTATGAACTAGAGGGAGATGTACTATGATGGTGATGGCGGCTTGGAGATGAAAATGGTGGAGGCTAGGATTACTGAAGGGGGGGTGACGATGGTTATGTTCTGGCTTCACCCAACGATGTTCTGTTGAATCTCGATGTGGTCCCCTTTATAAAAGTTGTTTAGGTGGACAAGGAACCTCGGAATTCGCACCATACGACCGCTCATACGAGCGCTTGCGGCCGTATGGAACACCGTCTTTTGTGTTGTCTTTGCTTGTGTGCCTCCTGATGATTTCTTTTATCTCCATTTCCACTCCAGTCCCTGTTCACACGTGATTTATTCCCCCTTTAGCCCATTTCCCATGGAAACACATCAAAGAGAGGATTTGGGAAATCCTTTGCATTCATTAGTCATTAGTAGCAATATCGGAGCGAATATCTCTATTTTAATGAAATATGTCGGTTTTAAACAAGGGTCAACGAGTGTAAAAATATCACTCATCAGTGGCGATGTCCAGAAAATGCATCGTTGATACGTCTATTTTGCATCATGTTTTTATGTTAATATTTATTGCATTATAGACTATTATTTTACTTTATGATACAATTCTTATGCCTTTTATCTCTTATTTTGCAAGTTTCACATGAGGAGGGAGATTGCCGACAGTTGGAATTATGGACCAGAAAGGGCTACATCGGGGGCACTTTTCTGAACATCTCCAAATGAGCTGAAAATTTAGGGAGAATTATTTTGGAATATATTAAAATTACTGGCGAAAGAAATACCAGAGGGGGACCCACCAGGCAGCCACAAGCCTGGGGGCGTGATGACACACAAGTGTAGGGGATCAATCGTAGTCCTTTTGATAAGTAAGAGTGTCGAACCCAACGAGGAGCAGAAGGAAATGATAAGCGGTTTTTGGTAAGGTTTTCTCTGGAAGCACTAAAATTGTAGGTGATAGATAGTTTTATGATAAGATAAATAGTAACGAGTAACAAATAAATAAAGTAAATAAAGTGCAACAAGGTGGCCCAATCCTTTTTTTAGCAAAGGATAAGCCTAGACAATTTCTAATAATGAGAAAGGAGCTCCCGAGGACACATGGGAATTATCGTCAAGCTAGTTTTCATCACGTTCATATGATTCGCGTTCGGTACTTTGATAATTTGATATGTGGGTGGACCGGCACTTGGGTACTGCCCTTACTTGGACAAGCATCCCACTTATGATTAACCCCTATTGCAAGCGTCCGCAACTACAAAATAAGTATTAAGGTAAACCTAACCACAACATTAGACATATGGATCCATATCAGCCCCTAACGAAGCAACACATAAACTATGGTTTAAGCTTCTGTCACTCTAACAACCCATCATCTACTTATTACTTCCCCATGCCTTTCTCTAGGCCCAAATAATGGTGAAGTTTCATGTAGTCAACGTTCACATAACACCACTAGAGGAAAAGACAACATACATCTCATCAAAATATCGAACGAATACCAAATTCACATGACTACTAATATCAAGACTTCATCCATGTCCTCAGGAACAAACGTAACTACTCACAAAGCATATTCATGTCCATAATCAGAGGAGTAATAATATGCATAAAGGATCTGAACATATGATATTCCACCAAGCAAACCAATTAGCATCAACTACAAGGAGTAATCAATACTACTAGCAACCCACAGGTACCAATTTGTGGTTTTGATACAAGATTGGATACAAGAAATGAACTAGGGTTTTGAGAGGAGATGGTGCTGGTGAAGATGTTGATGGAGATTGACCCCCTCCCGATGAGAGGATCGTTGGTGATGACGTTGGTGATGATTTCCCCCTACCGAAGGGAAGTGTCTCTGGCAGAACAGCTCCGCCGGAGCCTTAGATAGATTCCGCCAAGGTTCCTCCTCGTGGCGGCGGAGTTTCGTCCCGTAAGCTTGCCCACAATTTTTTCCAGGGTAAAAGTTGTGATATAGCAGAAGATGGACACCAGAGGCCCACCAGGGGGCCCAGGAGATAGGGGGCGCGCCCTATAGGGGGGGCACCCTCCTGTCTCCTGGACAGGGTGTGGGCCCCCTGGTGTATTTCTTTCGCTCAACTTATTAAATCCAAAAAGATGTTTCGTGGAGTTTTAGGACTTTTGGAGTTGTGCAGAATAGATTTCCAACATTTGCTGCTTTTCCAGCCAGAATTCCAGCTGCCGGCATTCCCCATCTTCATGGTAAACCTTGTAAAATAAGAGAGAATAGCCATAAGTATTGATATATAATGTGTAATAACAGCCCATAATGCAATAAATATTGATATAAAAGCATGATGCAAAATGGACGTATCAGGGCGCACCCCCCGAGCTTGTGGCATCCCTGGCAGGCCTCTGGGGCCCACCTTGTACTATATGATGCCATTTTCCCTAGAAAAAATCAGAAGGAAGGTTTCGGGACGAAGCGCCGCCGTCTCGAGGCGGAACATGGGTAGGAGCACTTTTGGTCCCCGACGGAGAGATTCCACCGGGGAAACTTCCCTCCGGGAGGGGAAAATCGAAGCCATCGTCATCACCAACGATCCTCTCATCATGGGAGGACCAATCTTCATCAACATCTTCACCAGCACCATCTCATCTCAAACCCTAGTTCATCTCTTGTATTCAATCTTTGTCTCAAAACCTCAGGTTGGTACCTATGGGTTGCTAGTAATGTTGATTACATCTCGTAGTTGATGCTTGTTGGTTTATTTGGTGGAAGATCATATGTTTAGATCCTTGATGCTATTCAATACCCCTATGATCTTGAGCATGAATATGATTTGTGAGTAGTTACGTTTGTTCTTGAGGACAAGGGGGAAGTCTTTTCATAAGTAATCATGTGAATTTGGTATTCGTTCGATATTTTGTTGATATGTATGTTGTTGTTTCCCTTAGTGGTGTTATGTTAATGTCGACTACATGACACTTCACCATCTTTGGGTCTAAGGGAAGGCATTGTGGAATACTTATTAGATGATGGGTTTCTAGAGTGATAGAAGCTTAAACCCTAGTCTATGCGCTATTCCGTAAGGGGCTGATTTGGATCCATATATTTCATGCTATGGTTAGATTTATCTTAATTCTTCTTTCGTAGTTGTGGATGCTTGCGAGAGGGGGTAATCATAAGTTGGAGGCTTGTTCAAGTAAGAACAACACCCAAGCACCGATCCACCCACATATCAAATTATCAAAATAACGAATGCAAATCAAACAAACATGATGAAAGTGACTAGATGAAATTCCCGTGTGTCCTTAAGAACGCTTTGCTTATTATAAGAGATCGTTCCAGCCTGTCCTTTGCTACAAAAACGACTAGGCTACCTTGCTGCACCTTTGTTACCGTTACTACTATTTGCTCGTTACAAATTACCTTGCTATCAACTATCTGTTACCGACAATTTCAGTGCCTGCAGATAATACCTTGATGAAAACCGCTTGTCATTTCCTTCTGCTCCTCGTTAGGCTCGACAATCTTACTTATCGAAAGGACTACGATTGATCCCCTATATTTGTGGATCATCAATCGAGGAGTGGGGGGATATAGTGGTTGGTCGTGGGGTGGCCTCTGTTGAAAGGATATTGGACGCAACTCAATTATATTCATCAAAGTCGTTTACACATGTTTTCCTACTGTTATTTATAATGTTTTCATGCATAATAATGCTTTATGGAGTAATTCTAATGCCTTTTCTCTCATAATATGCAAGGTTTACACAATAAGGGAGAATACCGGCAACTGGAATTCTAGACCTGAAAAAGCTATGTCAGAGATGCACATCTCCAAATGAGCTGAAATTTTACGGAGAATTATTTTGGAATATATAAAAAATACTGGAGCAAATAACTACCAAAGGGGGGCTGCCTGGTGCCCACAAGACACTAGGGCGCGCCAGGCTCCCCAGGCGCGCCCTGATGGGTGGTGGGCAGCCCAGCCCACCTCCGGTGCCCATCTTCTGGTATATAAGGTCTTTTGACCTATAAAAAATGCTTGCTAAATATTATATTAACCATAGAATGGCATCACCCTATCATCCTCAATATAGTGGTCAAGTTGAAGTTAGCAATAGAGAAATAATATTAATATTACAAAAAACTATCAATAGGTCCCGAAAGAATTGGTCTAAGAAATTAGATGATGCACTCTGGTCCTATAGAACAGCTTATAAAAATCCTGTGGGTATGTCTCCATATAAAATAGTTTATGGAAAAGCTTCTCATTTGCCTCTTGAGTTAGAACATAAAGCATATTGGGCAATCAAAGAACTCAATTATGACTTCAAACTTGCGGGTGAAAAGAGGTTATTTGATATTAGCGTACTAGATGAATGGAGAACCCAAGCTTATGAAAATGCCAAACTATTTAAAGAAAAAGTTAAAAGATGGCATGACAAAAGAATCCAAAAGCGGGAATTTAAAGTTGGTGAATATGTTCTACTGTACAACTCTCGTTTTATATTTTTTGCAGGAAAACTTCTTTCCAAATGGGAAGGACCATATATCATCGAAGAAGTTTATTGTTTTGGATCTATTAAGATGAATAATGCCGAAGGTACTAACCCGAAGGTGGTCAATGGACAAAGAATTAAACACTATATCTCAGGTATGCCTATTAATCTTGAAACCAATATTATTCAAACCATGACACCGAAGGAACACATAAAAGAAACCTTCCAGAACACTCCAGAACCATGAAAAGGAAGAGGTACATGATACGGTAAGTAAACGGACTCCGAAAAATCGCAAAAATATTTTCTGTCAGTTTTGGAATATTAGAAAAATAGGAAAATAAGAAACAAACGGGAACGCAACCACCACAAGACACCAGGGCCGCCTGCCCCACCTGGCGCTCCCTGGTGGGTGGTGGGCCCCTGGGGCACCTTCCCAACTCTGTTTTCCTTCTGTATGCTTGTTTCCAAAGATAAAAAATCTTTATATATACTCCTGGGTGATTTGACCACCGTATCACAGAGAAATCTTCTGTTCTTGTTTCGGGCTGTTTTTCTGTCAGATCTAGCAAGCCAGGCATCATGTCTTCTTCCTCCTCCAACAACGTAGAAGAAGATGCTTGGCTAATGAAGATGGTACTGAAAAGAGAGGGACCAAATGAAGCCACCAAGGAGGGCAAGGAAGTTGCAGGAGATCAAGCTCAAGCATGAGGGCAGGCCATGCTAACAGAGGAAGAAGAAGATATCGTTCAACCACACTACAACCATCTCACCCCTACTGAAATTGAAGCTTTTAAAGCCTTTGTAATGGTTTGTGTTCAGAATAAATATCTCACTCGCGAAAATATTTTATTACAAGAGCAAATCATCGCCCTCCGGAGCATCATTCGTACGTTGGAGTACCTATTGAGCCTGAAGTGCGATGCTACTACCTCATCATCACCACCACCATTATCATCTTCCCCACCAAAGGAGACTTGAGTACACGGGTATGGACACTCCCCTTGGATTTTGACAAGCTTGGGGGAGATGCCCCGGTATCATATCAGCATCACGTTTATTACCTTTACCTATCTTAGTTCGATCTTTAGCTATTTCATGATTTAGTTGAATAAAAGTTTAGTATGATCTATTTTTGAGTGCTAGTTTTGTGATCTATCTATCTATGTAATCGAGTGAGAGTTATATAATAAAGTTTAGTTTGAGTTTTTTCTTCTTTACTTTTATGTTTCAATCAAAATAAAAGGAAATAATGAAAAAGATCATATGCTAATCTTATGGTAAGTAATGACATCACATAAGGAAAAGTATAAGTCGTAAAATTTGTTGAAAGTTCACAAACATAGCATTGGTCAATAATGCAATTCATGAAAGAATTAATAAGGGAAGAGAAGATTCACAAGAAAATATACTATCTTGGATATCTTTTATGATTGTGAGCCCCCACTAAATATCTTATGCCAAACTGTTGATGTTGGACAAGGAAGACAACATAATGATTTATGTTTGTTCATATTCACATAGAAGTTATATTGTCATAGATCCTTCAACATGTGGTGCTTGCTCAATATCTTTGCTAACCAAAATTCCGCACTAAGTAGAGATACTACTTATGCATCCAAAAAACCTTAAACCCAAACTCTTGTTTTAAGAGTCCGCCATACCTACCTATGGATTGAGTAAGATCCTCCAAGTAAACTGTCATCGGTGCAATAAGGCAATAAAAATTGCTTCTAAATGTGCTTGATCATTTAGTGTAAGAGAAATTAAGTGTTGTACGAACTTGTGATGGCAAAGTAAGCGATGGACTGCATAATAAAGATTGCTATCATAAGGGGCAATATAACGTGACGTTCTTTTGCATTAAAACATTGTGCATACAAACCAAAAAACGCATGACGACCTCTGCTTCCCTCTGGAAAGGGCCTATGTTTTACTTTTATGTATTTACTTTTTATGCAAGAGTCAAAAGTATTTTTCTCTATTCCTTTTTATTTTTCTCTTTGGCAAACATCATGTGGCGGGGAATGATCTAGGCACATATATCTAGTTGGATATGAGTGAGCATGAGTTATTATTTTTTACATCACCCTAGAGGTGAATAAGTTGGGAGGCAAAACTATAAGCCGCTATCTTTATATGTGTCCGGTTGAAACTTTTTGCTCATATATATGTTGTGAGTGTTAGCTATCATAGAAGACTAAATGATGGTTGAGTATGTGGACTTGCCAAAAGGCTTCGATACGTGAACCTTCCTGAAAATATGATGAATTGTAGTTCCAAAGTTGACTAAGAACATAGTTTGTTGGTTTTCAATAAAGTTTGTGCTTTTTACTTCGATGTTGTGATGAATTGTTACTTGTTCATGAGAAGTTATATGATAGAGCTTTATGATAAAGTTTGTTGCTGTTATAATAATAAGCATGATGCTAATATGTCCGTATTTTGTTTTTATCGACACCTCTCTCTCTCTCTCTAAACATGTGTACATGATTTTTGATATCGGCTTTCGCTTGAGGACAAGCAAGGTCTAAGCTTGGGGGAGTTGATACGTCCATTTTGCATCATGTTTTCCTACCGTTATTTATAATGTTTTATGCATAATAATGCTTTGTGGAATAATTCTAAAGCCTTTTATCTCATAATATGCAATGTTTACAGAAAGAGGGAGAATACCGGCAACTGGAATTCTGGATCTAAAAAGCTATGTCGGAGATACCTATTCTCCACATCTCCAAATGAGCTGAAATTTTACGGAGAATTATTTTGGAATATATATAAAATACTGGAGCAAATAAGTACCAGAGGGGGCTGTGCCTGGTGCCCACAAGACACAAGGGCGCTCCAGGCCCCCCAAGCGTGCCCTGGTGGGTGGTGGGCAGCCCAGCCCACCTTTGATGCCCATCTTCTGGTATATAAGGTCTTTTGACCTAGAAAAAAAATAAGGAGAGGACTTTCGGGACGGAGCGCCACTGTCTCGAGGCGGAACTTGGGCAGGAGCACTTTTGCACTCCGGCGGAGCGATTCTGCCGGGGGAACTTCCCTCCCGGATGGGGAAATTGAAGCCATCATCATCACCAACAACCCTCTCGTCCTTGGGAGGCCAATCTTCATCAACATCTTCAACAACACCATCTCATCTCAAACCCTAGTTCATCTTTTGTGTTCAATCTTTGTACTGGAACCTCAGATTGGTACCTATGGGTGACTAGTAGTGTTGATTACATCTTGAAGTTGATTACTGATGGCTCGTGTCCGCGTCAATTTTTCGTCGAAGAGGAAGGGATGATGCAGCACAGTGATACGTCCATTTTGCATCATGCTTTTATATCAATATTTATTGCATTATGGGCTGTTATTACACATTATATCTCAATACTTATGGCTATTCTCTCTTATTTTACAAGGTTTACAATGAAGAGGGGGAATGCCAGCAGCTGGAATTCTGGCTGGAAAAGGAGCAAATATTGGAAACCTATTCTGCACAGCTCCAAAAATCCTGAAACTCCATGGAAGTCAGTTTTGGAATTAATAAGAATTATTGAGCGAAGAAAACACCAGAGGGGGCCCACACCCTGGCCAGGAGGGTGGGGGGGAGCGCCCACCCCTACTGGGCGCGCCCCCTGTCTCCTGGGCCCCCTGGTGGCCCTCTGGTGCCCATCTTCTGCTATATGAAGGCTTTTATCCTGGAAAAAAAAATCAGAAGCAAGCTTACGGGACGAAACTCCACCGCCACGAGGCGGATCCTTGGCGGAACCAATCTAGGGCTCCGGCAGAGTTGTTCTGCCGGGGAAACTTCCCTCCGGGAGGGGGAAATCGTCACCATCATCATCACCAACGATCCTCTCATCAGGAGGGGGTCAATCTCCATCGATATCTTCACCAGCACCATCTCCTCTCAAAACCCTAATTCATCTCTTGTATCCAATCTTGTATCAAAACCACAAATTGGTACCTGTGGGTTGCTAGTAGTGTTGATTACTCCTTGTAGTTGATGCTAATTGGTTTACTTGGTGGAAGATCATATGTTCAGATCCTTAATGCATATTATTACTCCTCTGATTACACATGAATATGCTTTGTGAGTAGTTACGTTTGTTCCTGAGGACATGGGTGAAGTCTTGCTATTAGTAGTCATGTGAATTTGGTATTCGTTCGATATTTTGATGAGATGTATGTTGTCTTTCCTCTAGTGGTGTTATGTGAACGTCGACTACATGACACTTCACCATTATTTGGGCCTAGAGGAAGGCATTGGGAAGTAATAAGTAGATGATAGGTTGCTAGAGTGACAGAAGCTTAAACCCTAGTTTATGTGTTGCTTTGTAAGGGGCTGATTTGGATCCATATGTCTAATGCTGTGGTTAGGTTTACCTTAATACTTCTTTTGTAGTTGCGGATGCTTGAAATAGGGGTTAATCATAAGTGGGATGCTTGTCCAAGTAAGGGCAGTACCCAAGCACCGGTCCACCCACATATCAAATTATCAAAGTACCGAACGCGAATCATATGAGCGTGACGAAAACTAGCTTGACGATAATTCCCATGTGTCGTCAGGAGCTCTTTTCTCATTATAAGATATTTTCCAGGCTTGTCCTTTGCTACAAAAAGGATTGGGCCACCTTGCTGCACTTTATTTACTTTCATTGCTTGTTACTTGTTACAATTTTATCTTATCACAAAACTATCTGTTACCTACAATTTCAGTGCTTGCAGAGAAAAGCTTACTGAAAACTGCTTGTCATTTCCTTCTGCTCCTCGTTGGGTTCGACACTCTTACTTATCGAAAGGACTACGATAGATCCCCTACACTTGTGGGTCATCAAGACTCTTTTCTGGCGCCGTTGCCGGGGAGCGAAGCGCCTTTGGTGAGTGGAACTTGGTAAGGAAACATTTATATAGTGTGCTAAAATTTTCTGTCACTTGTTACTATGGAAACTAATCCTTTGAGGGGCTTGTTCGGGGTATCTTCACCCCGACCAGAAGAGCAAAGAGTTGCTCCTCAACCTACTGAACCTACTGAAAATATTTACTTTGAGATTCCTTCGGGTATGATAGAGAAACTACTAGCTAATCCCTTTGCAGGAGATGGAACATTGCATCCCGATTTACACCTTATCTTTGTGGATGAAGTTTGTGGATTTTTTAAGCTTGCAGGTATTCCCGACGATGTTGTCAAAAGATTGGTAAAGATATAATTTGGTAGATGCAAATAGAATAATGACAAATAAAATTCAGCGAGGTATTTTTGGGTTTTTGATAATATAGATCTAAAAATAAAAGATGCAAATAAATAAAAAGGCAATAGCAGTATGGATCTGAAGATATATGATGAGAAAATAGACCCGGGGCCCGTAGATTTCACTAGTGGCTTTTCTCGAGAAAATAACATACGGTGGGTAAACAAATTACTATTGGGCAATTGATAGAACTTCAAATAATTATGATGTTATCCAGGCAATGATCATTATATAGGCATCACGTCCAAGAATAGTAGACCAACTCCTGCCTGCATCTACTACTATTACTCCACACATCGACCGCTATCCAGCATGCATCTAGTGTATTAAGTTCATGGAAAAACAAAGTAATGCAATAAGAATGATGACATGATGTAGACAAGATCTATTCATGTAGGAATAGACCCCGTCTTGTTATCCTTAATGGCAATGATCAATACGTGTCTTGCTGCCCCTTCTGTCACTGGGAAAGAACACTGCACGACCGAACCCATCACAAAGCACCTCTTCCCATGGCAAGAAAAATCGATCTAGTCGGCCTAACTAAACCAAAGATTTGTAGAAGAAATACGAGGCTATAAGTAATCGTGCATATAAGATATCAAGGAAACTCAAATAACTTTCATGGATAAAATAGATCTGACCATAAACTCAAAGTTCATCGGATCCCAACAAACACACCACAAAAAGAGTTACATCAAATAGATCTCCAAGAGACCATTGTATTGAGAATCAAAAAGAGAGAAGAAGCCATCTAGTTACTGCCTATGGACCCATAGGTCTACAATGAACTACTCACGCATCATCGGAGAGGCACCAATGAGGATGATGAACCCCTCCGTGATGGTGTCTAGATTGGACCTCGTGGTTCTGGAACTTGCGACGGCTGGAATTGTGTTTCGTCGACTCTCCTAGGGTTTTTGGAATATTTTTGTATTTATAGGGTGAAGAGGCGGTGCGGGAGGCCACCCAGGTGGGCACAACCTACCAGGGCATGCCCGGGCCCCCAGGTGTGCCCTGGTGGGTTGTGCCCCCCTCGGGACACCCCTTTGGTACTTCTTTGGCCCATCCTATGTCTTCCGGCCCGAAAAGTTTCTCGAAAAAGTTTCACTACGTTTGGACTCCGTTTGGTACTGATATTCCGTGAAGTAAAAAAAGCATAAAACAGCAACTGGCGTTGGGCACTATGTCAATAGTTAGTCCCAAAAAATGATATAAAGTTGCGATAAAATGATTGTAAAACATCCAAGAATGGTAATATAATAGCATGGAACAATCAAAAATTATAGTTATGTTGGGATACGTATCAAAAATTATAGTTACGTTGGTTTACACAGAGTCAGTTACAGGGAAAGGAATCTTCATATCCGAATTGCCAAGCTTGCCTTCCACGCAAAGGAGAGTCCCATCCAGACATGGGACGAAGTCTTCAATCTTGTATCTTCACAGTCCAACAGTCCGGCCAAAGTATATAGTCCATCTGCCCGAGGACTCCTTAATCCAGGACTCCCTCAATAGCCCCTGAACCAGGCTTCAATGACGATGAGTCCGGCGCGCAGATTGTCTTCGACATTGCAAGGTGGGTTCCTTCTCCGAATACTCCACAGTAGATCCTGAACATAAGAATCGTGTACGGCTCTACAAAACAAACTCCACATACCACGGTAGAGAGTATAATACCCCACGAGTCTAATCTGCTGACAACTCATAGCGTGACATCACGCCATGACCCGGTCTTTATTCTAACCGTTTTTATCCTACCCCTCTGTATTTCGAGGCGTGGTTTCATTAGCACGTCTCGTCGAAGCAGAGATCATGTCCCCTTATCACGGGATTCTCATCAATGCGGGCACGGGTAAACCAACCGTGCCATCAGCACGGCGCTTGGGAAATAGGCGAGTTTTAGGGCAAACGGGGAGGCGCACGATTTTTACTACCTTTATAAAGGGATAAGGATTCCCCTCTTTCACCCACGCCCTCTTCTTCCTTTGCTCATTCATTCAAGCTCCAGCGCCCAAGCTTCCATCTCTTCTGCCCAAAGAGCACTCCAATCATGTCTGGATCCGGAGCGCAAGGAAAGTGGATGGCCTCCTCCGTTCAGGAGAAGGATATCAAGAAGCTCCGAGAGGCCGGATACCTGGCCAAGAAGATCACACACCGTCTCCCAGAGGTGGGACAGATCGCCCTACTCCGGAACCCCACGAGAGGGTTGTATTCCTTCCTCACGTCGTCTGTGGGCTGGGGTTTCCCCTCCACCCATTTGTTCGCGGCCTTATGTACTATTACGGGATAGATTTCCATGATCTATCCCCCAATTCCTTCCTCAACATCTCGACATTCATTGTCGTGTGTGAAGCCTTCCTCCGCATCCCGCCACACTTCGGGCTGTGGCTAAAGATTTTCAACGTGAAGCCCAAGGTGGTCGGCGGCGAACACGCCGAGTGCGGAGGAGCCATGGTGAGCAAGATGCCCAACGTCAAATGGCCATCGGGTAAATTCAATGAGTCCGTCAAAGGTTGGCAACAACAGTGATTCTATATTACCGAGTCACGTGGCGCCAAATGGGCCGCCACCCCTGAGTTCCGATCCGGAGCCCCACTGCGGCTCATGTCCTGGCCTGAAAAGGGCCTAGACTAGCCTTCGTCCGACGGGCTGACGACACTCCAAGCGAGTATCAAGAGCATGGAGGACAAGAATATCAATCTTGTCAATGTGGTCCAAGTAATGCTAGTTCGCCGGATCCTTCCCTGCCAACACCGAACTTGCATCTATGGGAGTTTGATCTGGCCAAGCACCAAACCATGCTGGAGTTCTTCGACACGACGCACAAAGACATCTTGAAGGTGCTATTCAAGCCCGGCAAGTCGTGGCCGGACACCGCCGAGGATCGCAGGCACGAAGCATCCCGCCGCATGTTCGGTGAGTCTTTATATGTTTTCAAGGTGTATCCTTTATTTGTATACCCTGGGGAAAACACCTAATATTTCCCCGACGATTCTCCCAGGCCTGGACGGAGAAGGCAGAGCAGATCTACTATCCGGCTCAGCTGCCTAAAGAACAAGCCGGCCCACTTCTGATGAAGACGTTGGTCCCGGTGCCATATAAGGCATCGAAGAAGAAGGCCAAGAAGGAGGCCAAGGAGACCAGGGGCGGGCTCCATCGCAAGGGTACTTCGAACGCGGTGTTCGAAGACACCGAAGCCCACTCCTTCGCCGAAAAAGATGAGGAAGAGGAGGAGGAAGAAGAGGAAAGA